>NC_056748.1:884355639-884655639 GCF_019279795.1 Protopterus annectens | reverse complement strand
CGTCTCAGAGGTTGATGTATGGGAGAAAATATAAATTAATTTTGGACCAGAAATTCTCATCCAACAAATAGATTGGACAGTTCTATTCAAGTGGAATAATTCAAACGGGTCATATACCAAAGTCTCAGTGATAGATTAGACATTGATTTAAATGCTAAAAGCTAATTTCCCCAATGACAAACTATTTTCAGCACATACTTAAAATGGTTTAAAGACTCCTTTTTCAAGTCGCTAAGCTATTATAATGAGTTCATGTGACATTTTCTCTGGCTCTGTTAGTAAGTCCAATATCATCAGACCAGAACTGACACATAATCCGCAAAGCATCAGAATGGTTTGTGGTTTGAATATAACAGTTAAGTGTTCCTTACTAAAGTACATTTTGCTACATGTCTGATGTAAAGTCACTGTTGATTTACTCACTTTATATGATGCAGGATTTTGCGAAAACAGTAAGACAATTTTAAGTACAGAGGAAGAAGGAGGCTTACAGTTATTAAGTCTCAAACTCCACAGTTTACTATTTTTTTAGTGCATTCTGTTAATGTCTTCAACCATTTAGGAACAGGTACAATATCTGAGCAATTCCTAATAAAAGAAACATCTGATTTTGTATAAAGTATCTTTTGAATTGAATATTATTACAAATATTTGCATAACGTGTTCATTCAGTGTGCTACAGTACCAACTTGTCCATGTATTCAGATTGTTTGCCTACATATAAAACTTAAAGAAACATATTAAAAAGCATATATCTTTTTAAATGGAATTCAACATTAACAGACTTAAGCTGACATTCTGTCTTGAAAACTTAAGTGATATATAGGATCTAATTCCTTACATGCATGTATAAAATTGTTTAATAATTGTGCTGTTTTGTAGATGGAGTTGATATGCTAATGAAGCTTCTGTTAATAATGAAATTATGGTATGGTATCTTAGCATCAGACATTTTTTGTTCACCTTTATCATGTGCTTTTGACATCATGCATAATAACTGGCACATGTCTGGCAGTTTAGTAAACAGTATTAAGGCTATGAGCTGCTAATGAGCTTCATCATGTAGTCATAGATTTGATTCTCACAGTCCCCGTTTGTTTACTGTATGATTATATGTCAGCCACTTAATAAGTGCTCCTGGCTTTACCTGGTTAATAAATAAACAGAATAAAAGTCAGCATGCTCTGTGGATTAGTGAGTACTGTATATCTCATAAGAAAATTAGATGGTATGCAGCTTGCTGCTGTGGAAGCGCCATTGTGAAATAAAACTGTTTCAATAAAGAAAAGACCAGGGTGCACAGTGTTAAATATATCCAATAGAAATACGTAATAAAAAGCTTTCTGCAGGAATTCCTATAATTATATATGGAGAGAACATCCTCACAGAACTACTGTGGAAGAAAAACACTGTTCAACATTTATACAACATCTGAATTTGGAATCTAGACTTAAGGCAGCATAAAACAGAAGTACGTAGATCTCATGTATCGAAAAAAAATGTTCTCTGAACAAATGACTATGACCAGACAAAGGTGGAAATACAGCTTTACTATAACGGGAGTATATTAAATCTGTACGGACTGTGCATTTCAGGTTTGTGCCATACTTACATATACAAGAAGTGATTATTACCTCAGACGGTATTTGATTTCAAGCCATACTCTCTGTAATTTTAATGACTGCACATCTGAGTAACACTAATGTGTCTGTGGACATTCGGGACTCTGCTGTGTCAAAGGTGAAGCTACTAACAAAACTAGAATGGAAATTCAAAGGCACAAGACTCAAGTTCCCGCTGAAGCACTGGATTGTTTTTTCTCTGTTGAGCTTGCATTGTTCCAAAATTTGCATGCTACATGACTGAGCATTTGTAAGGCGTGATTATTTTTCTCACCAGTTTATAATTACCCTTAATAGCCTGGCAGTGAAGGCCGAAGGGAAATATTGCCTGGACAGCAGAACAAGAACCTACTTCATTGAAAGTATGCATTCTTGTAGGTTCAAAGGAGATCCATAATTAATGCAGAAAGTAAGGTGTAAAAGGTAAGAAAAAAACAAGGTTATATAAAGTTTAGAGTGAATGTAAAACATACAAAGCAATATTTTAGAGAATAAAATTGGGAGTTAAAACAAAGGGGACTTGATGGTGTCAGTTTATAGACTTTGGATATTAAGAAGTAGCACAAATAAGCACTATTTAAGCCAAAGATATGCTAAAAGACATAGAAGTATTTATTGCCACTATAGAGCAGGAAGGGTTATATCTTTGTGTACACAAATGATGAGACTTGTCTGAGGTAGGATGGAGCTTGCAGACAGGAGGATACATGAAATGATGTCGAGTCTACATATAAACTCTTTGTAACCCAGCCTTAAATCTTACATGAATGGGGAAGTTCAGCACAGCAGAAAGTAGCTCATGTGTGTATGGAATTAAACAAGAATCTGATTTTCCAGAAAACAAGCTACAAGGGGAAACTTAAATACTATATGAGGAGGTTATTGTCATTGAAAGGATAACGGGGTGTGTTACAGCCTTTCAGAGGTGGCTGTGAGAAGACAGGCTGATAAAACTGACAAATACATTGGGCAGAGATGTGTGATATGTGACTGAATTATGAACTCCCAAAGTTAAAGCAATCTATTGCAAAATATTGCATGTGAAAGTATACCAAAATTTAATATCCCCCAAACTTTCAGTCTTATTAGTAGGAATAACTCTGACTGTAAATAGAAAGTATGCTTTGCTAGCTTCCCATGATAATGTAATGTTTGTTTTCAGGATAATGATATATAAAATCTAAAGGATCTATGAGCTTAAAATTTCTGTTAAGAAGCAGAATGGGTATGAATAGAGAAAGGCAGATTCTTTAAGAAACCTGAAAAATGGCAACACTTAATAGTGTTGTGAACAGTCTTAGCACAAGGCAAGTCATACGCACACTGCTAAAATATTCCAACTGTAAAATAACACAACTTTGAAGGAAAATAAATATATGTCTTTGTTGGAAAATCTTTCCAAATGCTATGTGATTTCTGCCCAGGAACAATTGTGTGTGTGTGTGTGGGGGGGGGGCGCAGGGGGGGATCTCCTGTCCTAGAATATCAAATGCAGTATTTATTTACAATAAAAAACACCTTGGCAGAAATTGTGAGATCACAGTGACTTGTGCAACATAGCTGTTTTAATTTTACTTGCAGTACTCCTGATTTTAATAAAGATGTGACATGAATCAAGACAATTATTTTCTTGTATTTAAAAAAAGCTTTACAATATAACAGTTTGCAATACCTTCATAGAAATAATCTACTTCATATAAAGAAAATCAATCTTATGGGAGAATATTCTCTGTGTAGTACAAAATATTATTGATAAAAAGATGCAAAAACTGAGTTGTTGAAATAAAAGCTTATTTTGTCCAAATGCTATGATTTATTGACTTTTAGTCAACATTCTGATGACTACTTCATTTTATCTTGCTTAATTTGACCATACGGGTTTTACCATATATAGAATATTTTATATTGTTATTTTTCTTGATATGTTTCTTGGTATAGTTCATCTTTTATTAACGTTATTTCCTTCTGTTTATTTTTTTTATTTTATTTAATTGTGAAGTACCTGTTAACAGGCACTTACATAATGTTTAACAATGCTGACGTTGAAGGAAGTGATTAATGTAGAATCATTAGTTCAGATGTGCTGAAGCTTCTTTTAAATTACAGCTTTGCTTCTGCAGAAGTCAGTGATCTGCTAAGTTCTAGCAACATGTTTACTGCAAACAAATATTGTGAAAAAAGATTGCTTACTACATGTCTAGGATATCAGCAAATAGAGAAATAGAAAATATCATAGGACAGAAGTGTAATATTTCAATGTTAGATTACATGGTGATTGTAAACTAGGCGAATTTTAAATTTAATTCAATTTAGATGTAGACATAGCATGATAGATACTTAGAAATAATGAAATGTCATTATTTTTATTATATACTAAAGATAATCCTACTTTTTGCGAGGCAAGCTATTTTAGATGTTTTACATTCAAAGCTTATAAAATTAGATAATGAAACAAACTGTTCTGCGCATCTAAATATAGTGGTGAAATTGTTGGAAAAATATGTGTCAGTTTGGGAATATATTCAAAGATTTGTCGGTGGTGATGATAATAGCACTTTTAATATAAGCTACAGTTATTCTACAGATGTGGATCATCGTACTGGGATTTTTTTTTGCATTTCTAAGTGACAGAAAAACAGATCTAACAGTCTGAGACATATTTCCATTCATTCTGACCTTTACAATGTTCTTTACAAGGAGTTTTAATGTAAGGTGACCGGTACAATTTAAAAAAAGTAACTTTTTGTAATAACTTTGCTTACTTGGCTTATTTGACACTTAGATCAATTATTATAGAAAAATGGACTGTGGAACAATGTCAAAACATTACTTTTAGCTGTGTCTATATGATTTAATCACATTGACAAATGTTAAATTTCCAAACAAGGTTGTCAACTGTTCTCACTTAATTTCAGTGTTGTTAACGAATTCCGATAGGTTTGGGTAATGTACATTATTAGTATAGCTGTACGTAGATACCGTTTTCTCCTTTTTATTTTTTTTAGCTAGCCATGGCATCACTTGCAGTTAGTATTGAGTTTTTTTATTAAATTAAGAGAATATGCTTTTTTAGTTAATTTAAGATGAGCCCTGGGATTCAGAAATGCAGAATATACTACACAACTTGTCCTCCACAGGTTTTCACAATGCAATATACTTGAGCAATTCAGAGAATGCTATGCTGCTATGGGCTTCTAGCTTTACATCAGTGTCACTGGTGAAGACCATATGCAAATGCAGTGGTCTGGTAAGCATAGCTAATACAACTTAGCCATGTACTCTTTCAGGATTCATATCAATCGACTGCTCTGTTAGCGAATGCCAGCAATTCAAAAACAGACTGCTGAAATAACTTTCAGTGATTTGTGAAACAAATCTTTTTCTACAGGACAACCTCCTTCTGAACTCCCATGGGGGAGGAGAACACCCCCAACACCCCCAGACTTAAATATACCTACTCTGAAGTTATACAACAGTGGAAAAATGTGAATGTGCTACCATTGCACAAAGTGGTTTTCGAGAGTTGCCTTGGCATTAATGGCATTTGTTGAAATAATGCTGGACCATTTCACAAGTTCTCCTCATTCTCAATTTGCCAACATTGACATAGTGCAGAACAATGATTGAAATAACACTTTAATTGTGGTTTTTGAGCAATTAAGAAAGAAATGTACATAATTTTTTGACAGAGTACATCAGTGCCACAGCAGGTAAGTCCTGTGAAGCAAGGTGTGTGTGTGTGTGTGTGTGTGTGTGTGTGTGTGTGTGTGTGTGTGTGTGTGTGTGTATGTGTTTGTGTGAATGTCTGGCTGTGTAAGTGTGTGCTTGTGCATGGGTGTCAGTATGTCTATGTGTGTGCATGTTTGTACGTGCCTATTACGCTGAGTTGCATGGGCTGGCAGGCAGAACACTTGCATGAGGTCTAACAGCACAATGTTCAATTCACAGATCTGATCAATACTGAGATGTTGCTCAGTGTGGCTTTATCATATCCTTGAATTTCAGATTATCACCATCTCACTGTTGGACACTACAGCATTGCCCAAACAGCACTGACAGCCAGTTTTTTTTCTGAATCTTTGCCAAGAAATATTCACGAAGAAGGACACAACGCATGCATCTGCGTGTTTGTGTGTGTGTGTGTGTGTGTGTGTGTGTGTGTGTGTGTGTGTGTCTGTGTGTTTGTGCATGTATATAAATAAATTATATATAATTTATATCTATCAAAAATATTAGTAACACTCCCTTGCTTACCACCGTTAATGACTTTTCTTTCAATTTAAGTGATTATGATTACTTATACATTTAAAATCAGTTTAAAATGTTTACAATAATGCACAGCTATTTGACTACACAGGTTGATAGGTGGAGCACTTCACTGGAATTCTATTACCTTTGTACTAGTTGTTGTCAATATTTATCTATTAAGTTGTTAGATAGTTTTGCTGCATTTGGTATAATAGAGATTTGTTGTCATTTATTCAGGCTGGGAGAGTTTTAAGACAGGACTAGACCTGGTGTTAGTCGAGATTGTTACTGTAGTCCATTATGAGCTATGTCTGTTTCTGTTTGTTCATGCTGTATTATGGCAGATGCTCATTACTTGTTGATAGATTTGCTTTGAAATAAATGGCAATGTATGAGGGGGTTTTTTTTGTTTATTATTTTATTAGCTGCTAATGAGTGACTTAACACTTCTTTCAAGCCTTAATGTTGTACATATTTTAAATTAAGTGAAATTCCATTGGCTACTATTTAAAAAACTGGAGGTTATTATTACTTACACGCAAAAGACACTAATGATACCAGTAGATTGCTAGGCACCCAGTATTACTGCTGCACAGGTTAAAACAGCACTGTCCAAGGCCAAGAATACAGCTTCTATGGGATCTGACAATATCCTTGGCTGTGTTCTACATGAACTACAGAGTGAACTGGCACCTCACCTGTGTGCCCTGTTCAATCACAGCCTCACCTCAGGCTTTGTCCCTACCGAATGACGTACTGCTATAGTCATCCCTCTCCACAAAGGAGGAGCGACTACAGACCCTGGGAACTATCACCCCATTAGCCTGACAAGTCTGATATGCAAAGCTATGGAATGCATCATCACAGACCTAATAAACAAGGATATAGGGAATCTCCAAACTCGGGATCCCACACAGTTTGGTTTTGTGAAGGGTAGATCATGCCTGCTCAACTTGGTCGACTTCTTTGAGTCAGCCACTGTGGATGAAGGCAAGGTGGTTCATACAGGCTACTTTGATCTGGCCAAGGCCTTTGATACCATTCCCCACTCAGGAATCATAGAAAAACTCGTAAAGCTAGGCATCAACCCCTATATCACTAGGTGGGTTGCAAACTGGCTCACAGATAGAACCCACGGTGTGAAAGTAGTTGACTCCAAGTCAGACTGCTGACCAGTCATGAGTGAAGTCCCACATGGATCGGTCCTGGGTTCTCTCCTGTTTGCTATCTACTTCTCAGAAGTCCAGGCAAATATGAAGGGACTCTGGCTGACAAAGTTCCCAGACGATTGCAAGTTTGGAGCCATTATTAACTCCCCAAGTGATGTTGACATCCTACAGAAAGGCCTCACTGAGACCAATGACTGGTGTCAGAACCATGGCCTTAAGCTCAATAACAAATAATCTGTCATCATCCCCTTTGGGAAAAACACAGTTCCCATGAACTACCACATCAATGGTAGTCCACTGAACACAGAAGGTGCTATAAGAGATTTGGGAACACAGATTGACAGCAACTTTCTTTTGACCACCACACAGCCACTGTGGTCAAAATGTCCTTCTATGTGGCCCATCTCATTATTAAGGGTTTTGTATCCAGGAAGAAAGAGGTCATTGTCTCTCTGTAGTCTTCCCTCATTAGTCCAATCATCGAGTACAATGCCCCATTTGGTATGTACCTCACTAGACACCTGCAACAACTGGAGAGGCCACAAAAGTACCTCACAAAGAGAATCCTAGACCTTAAACACTTGTCCTATATGGACAGACTCAAAAAACTCCAACTATTCTCTGTCTCATGTCGCCTACTTAGATGCGATCTATGCTTGACTTACAAAGCCATGTCTGACCCAGCTCTGTTAGAAATGCTACATCTAAAGAAATCCCAATCCCTCCGCACCATACGCTTCAGAGACCTCAACCTCATTGCCACAATCAACAGAATGTGCTGAAGGGACAGGTTCATAACCCAGAGATTGCCCATGCTATGGAATAGACTTACCATACATGTCAAACAGAGCACCTCACTGGCCCTCTTCAAGAGAAATCTTGATGAGTGGATGGGAAATAGAAAATTTACCCTAGGGATCACTCCAGTGGTTCTACTCAACAGAGGCACTGGAAAATAAGGTTGGGTGGCACAATGCCCGGGTAATCCTATGGGCTAGGCTTGTAAAGGCTCCAGGGCCATTAGCCTAGACCACACCTATGAACCTATGAACCTATGACATCTGACTAATTTACCAAAAAACAATAAAAGTTAGATTAGCCATAGTTTTATGTCTAGTGATAATTTGTACAAGTACAATTAGCAATAACTGGGGTGATTAGTAATTGATAAGGAAGGCATATATGTGTTAATTGAAATATTTCATCATGGAAATATTTACCCACTTTTAATAGTTTCTTTGTAAGCTCCATACCATAACATCCATGTACATATTCTAAGTAAAAAAGGAATTTGACCAATTTAAAATGGATTCTGTTTTAGTAAAAGAATGGAATGTAACATTAACTTGTAGGCTGGATATTTGAAATTCAAATTTACCCTCAAATAAATATGAAAACTGAGATCCTTGGAGAATTGTCAAGAGAAGTACATTTTTTATGATCTCTTCAGGACCAAATTTGCAAATTATAGATAACCTAGTCCAGAACAGATTTCTATTTAATTTAAAGTCATCTATCAACAATTACAGAAACACATATTTCATTAAGGTTTTTCACTTCATTCACTAATTACAGTTTCTATGTATATGTGTGTGTGTGTGTGTGTGTATATATATATATATATATATATATATATATATATATATATATATATATATATAAAATATAAACTTTTAGATATAGATATTTGTATACGACATCACTCCAGAGCTTATTTGATTCCATTCAGTTTGTTGTTATTTTTGTAATTTGCTTGGTAGGAGAAGATTTATTTTCATTTATATTTAGTTTTCAGTGAGTGCGGTAATACTGAGTGCTGTAAACAATGCCCAACAGTTTACTGTGACTGGTACATCTGAGTTGGTACTTTTCTTTGTGCAAGATTAGCTCAGTGTACTCAAGCTAATATTCATTTGCATATTGTTTGATTGTTTGTGTGGCTTCCTCACAAAATGTCCCTTAAATTACTAATTGTTTTAATTTCTGGGAATTTTGTGGTTACCGGTTTCACTATTTTTGTTCCTTTTAAAATTCTTTACTTTAGTTGCTTGTAGCTGAGATTGGAGTCCCTAAATAAGTATGCAATTAATGATTTAAAGACCCATAACTATCTTGTCCAGTCTACTAAATGATGTGTATATCTGAAAATATCACCTGATATGATTGGAGACTTGTATTTTTCATCTCAATAGCTGGATGATTTCTTTGCTATTTTTGATAGTAAATCAAAACCTATTGAAGGGGATCGTAATCGTGCAACTAGCACAGCTTGGAAAGCTGTTGTTACACATTAACAAGATAATACTGTGTAAAGTAGAAATAGAACACATTTAGGAAATGAAGTACCCGGTAAAAATCATTCTACTCCTATTAAATATTATATTACGCACAACAACTTTGTAATTTAGGCTAAAAGTATACAGCAATCTGAGGATTCAGAACATGTAGAAGAAGAAAAAAAAGAAAAAAGAAAAGAAAAAGAAATGGGATGTTCTCAACAAATAGCTAGAAAGAGAAAAAAAATGATTAATGTTTATAATGGTAAGATAATATATACTAAACAAAAAGATGCTGCTTTGTTATATAATACAAAGATTGCAGGGAATGACAGCATTGTTCAGTCACAAAACATTCAGTCTACAGAAAATGACATTTTTTTTATCCAAAAGAGAATGTAGAAAAAGAGGCAAGGAGCAGGCTAACACGAAGAAATGTAAATTGGACTTGTAAGGATTAAAAGCATCAATGTTAGTAATAGAGTAAAAGATTGAAGCTGATAACAATGATCAGGTTGTAGAAGTACGAAAACAGCTACATTGGAATTGTATACTTTTAAATGAAGTAGGTTGTGAAGACACTGATATTAATAAGACTAATGGTGATGAAGATCATTCTTTAGAAACAACTGAAAGAGCAGGCATTACTGAATTTGAGGTAGATGAGTATTGAGATCTGGCCTGAAATTATATACTAGTAAATGGAGATTCAATTATTAAAGAAACTGATATTCACATTTGCAGAGAGGATAATGAAAATTAAATAGTTTTATACTTTTCAGGAGTATAAATACAAGCTAAATCCTTATAACTACATTTATTGCCCATCCCCTAGAGCAATAAATCCTCAATTTGAGGCTAATCCACTTTAAATGAGCCTGGTAAGGGGGAAAGTCAATGTCTGCTGAAATGATGGTTAAAAATAATGGTTATAGATTAAACTAACCCAGAGATCTTAAACTAACATAAAAGGCACAGTAGTGATGCAGGCAGTAAACACAGCACTAACCAAAATGCAGGAAACAAAGCTGAAAAAAACGCTGCTTCATGAACTTTAAAATTCGGATTTATTGTGATACAAACCAGTCTGGTCTGAAGAAGCCTATCCAGGTGAAAGTGCTTACCACGTCTTCTGTTTGTATCACTGCATTGCTACTGTGCCTTTTATGTTAGTTTATGAACTTGGACTGCGTTTGGCACAGGTAGCATTAGTCCTGTGAGGAGTGATATTTCTTGGACTTATTAACCCAAAGATCTGCTTAGAAACATTTATTGCAGAGCTGTAGCACTTGAGATTAAGCTAGTAATGATTAAAATGAAACCCAGGTGAAAATCATTGTAAGACAAGTCTCAGGAGCCAGTTTATATTTTTTCTTGATCTTTATTGTTCTTCCAAGCAGATAAGTACAGTAAATGTTTGAATTACATCTCAGACAGATTTTCTTAAATATGTTGGTGGAGGGGGCATGTTTCACCTCTGGCTGTCCTTCGGACATGCCTTGAAGATGGAGGAGTGCCCGGGGGATGGGGGAGTGGAAGCAAACTGTGCCTCCTGTTATCTATTACATACAATCAAACAAAGATTTGGCACCAACTTATTATTAGTATGTTAGGAATGTTAATTAATCATAGACAAACCATATTCCATTTTCAAATGTGTCAGATTTATCAGATTTATTTTGTTTCCAAGTGTGTATCTTACAACTAACAACTTGGTAGAGACAGCACAGGCTCCTGAGGGTGTACTCCTTGTAGTTTTTCATTATTATTTTTTATATATTATTATTTTTATTTTATGTAAATCTTGAGCATTTTCTGGGGCTTCATCAGATCTGTATTAGAACAAAATACTAATTTAATATAAATATACTGAATAGTAGTCTGCAATGAATGAAATGGTAAAATAGTAAGGGGAAGGAGGGGATCCACATTCATTAGTTGTGATATGAACAGGTTCCTTTAGGGAGAAAAAGTTCCTTATGTAGCATTTCTAGACTGTAAAGATAATGCTGATTCAAACTATATGGTTATAATTTACTACCTTTGGGTGACTCACTTACATTCAGCTTACAGTCATGTTAGGTGAGGGTCGACACAGGATCACCGGGATGTCTTGGTCGCCAAAACTAAAACTGTGATGCCTAAAAGTGAGCCAAATGCATAGGCGGCAAATTGAGTATACCAAGGGTAGGAATATGCTCCTAGTTACTAATCAAAGTTCCTACCAGGGTCTAACTATTGTCATTAAAGTAATTGAAAATTCAGCTGCACTTACTTTGGCTACTTTCTAACTATGCAATGATACAACATAGAAAAGATTATGGTTGAGACAGACTTAATGGTTGGGTAGTGGACATGTGCAGTGGTAGAAGTGTAAATGTAGCCATTGTTATTAGGCTCTGTATGTTCCATTATTTATTTCTATTTCAATTTAGAAGGTAAATAATTACTCAATTAATCAAAAGCATTAAAAACACAGAGGAGGCTGCCACTGATTTACTAATACTAAAACTATGCTAACATTAATTAATGTGGGTTTCCTGGAAAGTAGGATTAGCAGCAATACCCATGGTGGAGATGGGGGGGCCACGCTGTTGGCCAATTAATTAGTGTGGTAAATGTATAATGCATAGGATACCAACTACACTTATGATCACTGTTCAACTACTGTCTGCTGCATTTAAATGAGAATATGTCTCTTAATTAAACATAGCTGTCAACCTTCCATCACCAAAATGAGGAACACTAGCCTTCATAATGTTGAACAAATGAGCAAAATGTGGAACACATAGGATCATAGGAAGTTACTAAGCTATTGGCCCTGAGGCCCTTACAAGCCTAGCCAAGAATTTAGCCCAGGTTCCTACAAGTCAGCAACCTATGCCACTCTCTAGCAGGGACACAGGTGGAATCCCAGGGGTACATACTCTGTTCCCCATCCAGTTATCCAGATTGTGCTTAAAAATGGTTAATGAGATACTCTGCTTGATGTGGATAGGGAGTCTATTCCACAAAAGGGGGAGTCTCTGGGACACAAATCTGTCCCGCCAACAAGTCCTGCTAATGTTACAGACCAGACTGAGGTTGAGCATGTGCGTTACTCGAGTGGAACTTGACTTGCAGATATGCAGCAGTCCTATCAAGGCGGGGTCCGAGATTGCTTTGTATGCCAGACAGAGGTCATCTCTGAGGAGTCTGTAGGGGACTGAGTAGATGGACAGGGCCTTTAGCCTTTCTGTGCAGGGTAGATGTTTGAGGCCCTGGATTCTCCTGGTGAGGAACCTTTGTGGTCTCTCCAGCTGCTGCATGTGCTTTGTGAGATACATGCTGAAAGGGGCATTGTACTCAATAATGGGTCTTATAAGGGAAGAATACAGGGATGTTATGAGCTCCTTGTCCCTAGATGAGATACCCTTACTAATAATGTGGGCCGTGTAGAAACCTTTTCATACAATGGAGACAATATGGTGGTCAAAATTTAGTTTGCTATCAACCTGGGTGCCCAAATCCCTCATGACTGATTGTGTGCTTAGGACCTTATTATTAATGTGATAATTTCTGGGGATGTCACTCTCCCCAAAGGGGATGATGTTGCATTTTTTGGCATTCAGTTTGCGGTCATGTTTCTGGCACCAGTCATTTGTTTGGATGAGACCCTCTTGGAGGATGTCCACATCACTAGGGGAATTGATGACAGCACCCAGCTTGCAGTCATCTGCAAACATGATCATCAATAGACCACTGGTTTTGGCCTGTACCTCAGAAAAGTATATCCCAAACAACAGAGGCCCCAAGACTGATCCCTGGGGTACACCGCTCATTATTGTTCTACTACTTAAGGTGGTTTCCCTTAATTTGACTAGGTGGCTTCTATCAGTGAGCCAGTTTGCTACCCATCTGGTAACATATGGGTTGATGTCTAGTTGAGAGAGTTTATCTATTATACCGAGTGGGGAATAGTAATGAAAACTTTGGCCAGGTCAAGGTAGGCAGTGTGCATCATCTTCCCCTCATCCATGGCTTTGGTGACTGTCTCAAAGAAGTTGACCAAATTTAACAGGCATGATCTCCTCTTGAAGAAGCCAAACTGTGTGGGATCGAGTGTTTTGAGATTCCCAATGTCCTTGTTAATGAGGTCCATGATAATCCACTCCATGGTCTTGCAGATGAGGCTAGTTAGGCTGATGGGTCTATAATTTCCTGGATCGATGGATGCTCTACCTTTGTGCAAAGGGATGACAGTGGCTGTCCTTCACTTGGCTGGGACAAAGCTGGTACTCAGGCTTTGGTTGAATACAGTGCCTAATGGTGCTACAAGTTCCTGCCTGGGTTCATGCAGGATGCAGCCCAGGATGTTATCAGGTTCCATGGAGGCTGTATTTTTTGCCTTTGAGACGGCAGTGATGACTTGCTCCCTAGAGATAAGGGGAGGGGGTAGGTACTGGGGATGTCCTAATTTACTGATGGGGGGACAGAGGGGTGAATTTTCACTGAACTTGTCTGCCAGCAGGTTAGCTATATCTATGGTGTTTGTGTATGTGGTGTCCTCGACCACCAGTTCTGAGCAGATCTAGGTGCTTTCTTTGAGATTACAGACATATGTGAAGAAGGCCTTATGACTGTCTTTAGTAGAGATGGTCAGTTTGGACTCGAAGTTTGCTTTGGAGGATTTCAGTAGTGCTCTTATTTGCTTGTTCAGGCTAAGGAGAGATCACTTCCAATTAGGCATCTGCTCCTTCTTGGTCATGGACAGCATTTTTTTCATTTTATTATAGAGTTTATTTATTGCATATGTCCACCAGACAGGTTTACTCTTCTTTGGGGAGGATGATTTCATCCTGTCGGGTATTCCTGAATTCATGCAGCTATATACATGCTCATATAGCACTTTGGTGCAGGTTTGGATATATGTGCCAGTTCCTATGGAGGGGGAAGGGACTGTGAAGCTGTTTATACCTTCACTCAGGAGGTTGTAATCAGCTTTGGAGAAATTTTTTTGTTTGACCCTAGTGGAGGGGGGTCAGGGGAGATGGTGACATCTAAAGTGACCACTTTGTGGTCAGATCTTACCAGGGATGATGACACTGTAGGGATGCTGCAGTGGTTACTCATGTTGGTTAATACCAAGTTCAAGATATTTTCACCTCTTGTGGGGATATCGACCAATTGGTCCAAGGCATTTGCACTGATGAAATCAAGGAATCTCTGGGCATTTGTGTTTTGGCATGAGTATTTCTTCCAGTCTATGGCTAGATATACACCCAGGATCAGGGTATAGGGTTGAATCTTGACAGATTTGAAGAGGTCCAGATAGGTAGAGTGGGTATCTTGAGTCAAAGTTGGAGGCCTATAGCAAGTAATGGCTTACTAACAACTTCAACCAGGAAGGTCATAAGATGGTTAAAATATACTGGTTTTACTTATAAAAAAAGATCTTCTAATGAATTAATATAATTTATTTCTATTTACCATGAATATAAGTAAAAAACTTCCTAACACTGAATGTGTGACAGACTCTTTCAATGTGGAACTTCAAGGAACATGAGCTTTTTAAGACCCCAAATGAGATACACTCCTTGTAATGAGATACACTTGAGCGGTCTGTACTTAAATAAAAATTAATGCCTAAAGGGTTATGGTTCTCTGCCCCTGGAGCAACTGGACTTTAACCCTTTTAACAAGTTTAAAAGGTTGGAAGTTAATGGTGAAAAATACAAAGAAGCAACTAAAAATTTGAGCTTGAGGGCTAGGCATGAGGCATGCATTAGTAAAAGTCTGTCTGTATGCTGGGTGGTTGAATGGGGTATGATGTTGTTGCTCCAAGATCTAAGCGGATCATCTAATCTGTGTTACAAAATAGCCCTGGAACTTAGCACTGGGGGATACAGAGTTTACAGAGAGGTACAGTATTCTGCTGGTACTGCTGGTACCCAGTACCTGGGTCAGTGGCGATCATACCTGTCAACCTCTTGGCACAAGAAATCTGGACAAAGCCTAGTATAATGGGCAGACAAAGAGCCAAAAATCGGGACACATTTTAAATATTGCTGTTATAAACTTAGAAAGTTGCTAGAATAACAGGATTTGTGTTAGCATGCATTTTGTGGAGGACATGAAGTCTGAAACTCAAATGCTTATCATTATTGACTTTAATCCTTAGATCCTCCCAGTGATTTGTCAAAAAAACACACAATTTGAGGAACTGACCAAAAATATGAGTAAAAAATCTGGACATTCTGCAAAAATCTGTACAGTTGACAATAACGTTCATTGAACCTGAGGGCCAATTTTGTGTGAATATTGAGCCTTGTTGTAACTCTTAGTTAAAGGGGTATAAAGTCTGAGGGGACATGTTCCTCCAATACAAGCAGTGAAAAAAAACTTTCACTGGTGAACTTGGTCAGTCGCCACTGCATGGGGGGGTGGGGTGGGTGGGTAACACATTCTGTATAGAGATTAGGTACTAGAGTTACCTTCTCTCCCATTGTGTAACTCAAATACTCTAGGTCCTAATATCACTGATAAATGGCAAGTTCCTGGGAAGATGGGTAAGGCTGCAGGTTAGCAGCTGTGTCCATAGCAGGGGCAGTGGTCTCATGGTTGGCTGGGTAAAATGGTCTGTTGAACTGTACAAGGTGTAGAAATCCAATACTAAATTGGAATAAAAAGAAAGAGAAACAGCTGCCACCTAAAATCTGACTTAAGCCACAGGTTTTAAAGTCCAAGCGGATCGATTCTTACTGAGACCAAATACATAAATCTGTAACAAACAGTGAAAAGGAATGCATGGGAGTAGTACCTTGTTTAGTACAATGATTAGGTACCAGTGTGAATCCTCACTATGTGACGTGATCACTCTAGGTCATACTACATTTTTCGATCGAGAGTGTCCAGGGAGATGAGATAGGCTGCTGGCTTGTAGCAGTGTCTGTTGTAGGTATGGTAACCACATGTTCAGCCAGTTGGGACAGCTTCTTGGTCAGTGCCAGGTGTAGAGAAAAAAGAAAAATCATTTAAGATCTGCCTTGGACCTGAACAGTCCCTTTATTGTAGATGAAATGGTTGTATTACATCTCTTTAATTACCTGAAACTGAATAGATCAAAATTAAGCAAGCAATAATGCCTGACGGTGTGTGTGTTAATGTGTAATTAATGCCTGCCCAGGGGTGTTGTGACTTCCGATGCCGCAGGTGGATGGCCTCTACACCCCTGGAAGGGCATTAATTACACATTAACACACACCCTGGAGGGCATAATTGCACTTAGAGAATGGGCTTTCTGTAAAATTGTTGTGTTTTACTTAATTATTTATATTTTCTATTACTATATTATTTTTTATATATTTTTTATGTAAAATAGTTCTCCCGCCTAATGTTTAAAAATTTCTGCAGTATATGTAAATGGTGTTAGAGGAAGAATTTTACATCCAAAATATATCATTTTTTTTAAATCTAGATATTTGCTTTATTTTTGGGGCCTTACTGCTAAAATGGTTTCTTGGCAGTCAATGGGGATTGAAGTCACTAAATAATGACATACATTTGACTTTCAGACTTTATTTCCTTCAGAAAATTCATGCTAACACAAACCCTGTTATTTAACTTATTTTTTAATTTTTTAAGTATAACATTTAAAATTTGTTTCTATTTTGGAGCCTTTGTTCCCTCTTTATTTCAGGATTTATCTGCATTTCTTGAGTTAAAAAGTCGAGAGGTACTACTGCTGCCAGTGTTCCTGCAGAAGCCATATCATATCCTGTCTCCATCATAATTAACAGATCCATCTCTGAGTGTATAGTACCCAAGCTATGGAAAATATCACATATCGTCCCCCTACATAAAGGGGGAACCTCCCTGGAACTCAATAACTACCGCCCTATAGCCATACTACCCCCTTTATCTACAATTTTAGAGAGGGTAATACACAAGCAACTAATGAAATATCTCCTAGAAAGTAATCTAATATCAACACAACAACAGAATTCACCAACATTGTCTATACTCACAGAAACAATGGACTCCTTGTATCTGCCACCTTCCTTGACTTGTCTAAAGCATTCAATATGGTTAACCACAATAAACTCCTTCTTTCACTAGCAACTCTAAACCTTACCACCCCTGCCATCTCATGGTTCAAAAACTACCTAGAGGGAAGGAAACAAGCTGTTATGTGGCAAAACCAACTCTCCCACTCCCTACCAGTCTCCCTAGGAGTACCCCAAGGCTGCATCTTGGGGCCACTTCTTTTTACCCTCTTCACTAATCAGCTCCCAAACAGTATTTCTAAAGCCTCAATAGTGCAATATGCAGATGATACCACCATAATACGTACAGCCAAATCAACTGACATCCTTCACTCCCTAACACAAGAATGCTTTTCCCTAGCAGAAACTTGGATTACAAACCAAAAGCTCATTCTGAACCCAAGTAAAACAAAGCTAGTACTCTAGCTCCCACAGAGCCACACCTCCCACTGATTCTTTCTTCATCTCCTCCTTTAACAAGACCACAATCACCCCCACAAATCATACCAAACTCTTAGGGGTTGAAATAGATATTCACCTTAGATTTGACCTACATATTTCTATAACCATAAAAAGTACATAAAAAACTTGGCCTACTGTATTGCAATAAAAAATTCCTCACTGACCACTCCAAAACTACAATAGTGAGGACTCACCTACTAGCCACCCTACTTTATGCCTCCCCCGTGCTTACAAATCTCTGCAAATCCAACCTAAACAAACTTGATAGTTGTTATAATAAGATAGCCAAATTCACTTCAACCTCTCCCATCAGAACACATCACTGTGAATGCCTAAAAAAACTCAAGTGGCTAGAACTACCACTACTACTTCAACTCAATTAACTATCACTAGCCCACAAAATAATACATAACTCTGAAAACACCCCAGCCCTACAAAATCTTTTGCAACCCTATACAACCACCAGGCTCTTGAGGTCTAGCACACAAAACCTGCTCAAAGTAACCGAATATAACAATGAAGCTGGTAAGTCTATCTACAGCCACTGTATAACAAAAACTTAGAACTCCCTTCCTGCCCACATAACTGGCAACAAATCCCCATCACAGTTCAAGAAACTTGTTAAAACTCACTTTTTGAATAATTGACTGTGCTACTGTATCCCCCCTGGCTAATGTCTCATTAAAACAGTTCACCTAACTTAAGTAACTCTGCTAAGCCAACCAATCATAGTACTGTACCCACTTAGGACTGTTAATCTACTGCTCATCCCATCTCTCCAGGAGTTAGGGAAAACTACCCCAGCAATGTTGTGCTTTCCATAAGCAACTAAAATCAGGAGAAGACATACTGTAAATCAATTTGTTATACTTCTCAACTAAAACCAGGCGAAGACATATAGTAAATCAATTTATCCTCAACTATAGCGAGCATCATCTGCTCTCTCGGAGCCTTATTCTACATCTCTCTGCTTTTACTCTGATAGTAAATCTATCACAGGAATCCTAAACTTAGGAATATCTTCTAAAATTTAATATTATATTGTAGAGAACAAATGTATCCTATCTGTTAGTTAATATGTATGTCAAAAGTCTGTCCTTAAAACTATGTTTTGTAAAAAAATTGTTCTCTTGGAGCTTTTCTCCCCGGGCCTCCGCTGAAAATGGATTTGTAATCCAGTTGGCCTCTCCCAGTCAACAAATGTAAAATAAAATAAAATAAAATACATTGATCTCACTATCTCTCCCTCTGTCACATAAAAAGCCCCCCCCCCCCCCCCACGCCACCCCCACACCTCTACTTCAGAAAATGAATGCTAACACAAGTCCGGTCATTGCAGTAACTTTGTGATTTTTTAAAAGGAATATGTTCCTGTTTTGAGCTTTTGTTCCCCCTTTATTTTAGGTTTTATTCAGTTAACTAAGTGGTAAGAGGTACATAAACCTCTTGAATGCTGCTGCCACTTTTGGATCACTCTCACTCTTCAGTCTCTCTCTCACTCACACACTTTGTTTTCATGCATGCATTCACACGCACAGACAGAAAGCTAAACACACACAGAAGAAGAAACATACACACATTTTTTCTGTTATACTTAGATTTTACACTCATTAAACAGCAAAAGTGCTGCTTAGGTAATTGTAACGTGATGGCGCTCAATCTATCTTGCTTTCACTCACATGCATGCATACACTCACAAACAGACATAAACACACACACACTTTTGTTTTTCAATTTTCTTTTTTCAAATATATTTTAAACTCGCTAAACTGCAAAAGCACTTCTTAGTGAGGGTAAAATAATGGTGGCCATTCTTTTTTTTTTCAGTCTGAGCTCCACGGCAGCTTGATATGCTTGTTTTTCAGTGGGCATTACTTGTATGTTAATACCCTTTTGGAAAACATTTGTTCTCCAATCAGGGTGCTGATGTACAGTTCGCCCATTCTCTAAGTTTGATTAAACTAGACACTATCAGGGGAGTAAGCGCTGAGGTGAAGCAGTATATAAGATGTGAGGAGGTTATTGGAACACTGTAATGTAAATATGTAAGTATAAGACT
The DNA here is from genome assembly GCF_019279795.1 of Protopterus annectens. Taxonomy (NCBI): domain Eukaryota; kingdom Metazoa; phylum Chordata; order Ceratodontiformes; family Protopteridae; genus Protopterus; species Protopterus annectens. The sequence continues at coordinate 884,635,779 of NC_056748.1, read as the reverse complement.
TGTTATTTATGCTGGTTCAAATTACGTCACCTTTGAGGACTCACCTGTGTTTGTAGGGAACTTATAATTATCTTAAATAGCATAGCTTATAGGGTACAGGTGTTATGACATATTTAAAAAAAAAAATCACTTATAGAAGAAATATTTTGGGGTAAGTACCTACATGAAAAAATGGCTAGTTGTAAAAAGTGAGAATTTGCAGAACACCCAAGCCTACTTCTAGGCATGCATATTTAGACAGGTTGTAATCCGGTTCTCAAGACAAGGAAAAGATAATTTTTGCAGCAGATATTACAGTATTTGACTAACCCAAGACAGGATTATTACCAAGTCAGAAATTTAAAAATGAATAGTTAACAAAACTTTACTTATGTTTGCTGGTTGTTAATGCTAGGAATATTTGTAATAAAGCTTTTTATTGGAAAATATTCGCATAAGATTAATCTTATTGTTTGTAAAACATGGTTAAAGAACAATGACTGGAAATCAGTGTGGTTAGGATATAATTTTTCTTTCTGTAACAGGTGGTCAAACAAAAAAGTCAGGTAGAGGTATTATGAGAGGGATTAAAGATTGTCATGAGACCTATGGCTATTACATCTTTGAGGATATCACCAATACTGTAACATGTGAAACTGTGACAATAAAGATATCATGGAACAGATTACAGTTGTTGGAAATGAGGTTTGGGAACAGATGAAGTTGTCACGAGACATCTTTAATGATTTGGTGGGTGGAGAAGCTGGGAATTAAGGAAGTAGGTAAGATGGGAATAAATGAGTCGGTAGGGAGCAGGTAAGAAAGGGTTAATCAAGTAGGAAGCTAGGGGAGGAAGTGAGATAGGATTAAGGGGTGGGTCTTGAAGGCTTTTGAGGTGGGATTTAGTGTTGGGAGGCACAGTTGGTGTGATCTTGTTGCCCTCCCAGCCTGTTCCATTTTGGTGATGGCCTTTTGTGCAGAGAAGAGGGACAGGCTTGCCTCTCTTCTGTTCCCCCTCTCGAGGATAATTGGAAGTTTGAGTTGGTAAGAATTTGATGGTGGAAGACTTTGAGTGGATAGATTGGATTGGTGATATGTTGAAGTTGAGCGGGGATGCTGCCTTGTTATTACAATGATAAATGTGCAGGTGAGGGATGCTGCTTATCCAAGGGTGAGCGGTTGCGCTGCCTTATGTTTTTTATGTTATTTTCTTGCAATGAGTTGAAGTTGATTGTTTCAATAAAGTTTCCATGTTTATCATTTATTGCTGTGCTTGCTTTGGCAGCACATATACTAAAATTAGAACAACACAGAGAAGATTAGCATGGCACCTGTGCAAGAATGACAAGCAAATTTGTGAAGGTTTCCATATTTTTTCAAAGGTCTTTGGGTGTCTGTGTGGTTTTTAAAGTGGACCATGACAATTTATATCCCACCAAAATTTAGTGCTGATAACCTAGAGGAATTTATACATTTCTTGCATGAAACATAGGAGGGAAGTAATAGTAGCCGGGGACTTAAATTTATCAGAAACAAATTGAATAATACCGATTCTACAACATTAGTAAGGAGGAAGGAAATTATTTACACCATCTTCTTAGGAACAACAATTGTTGCAGATTTAAAGAAACTTACCAGGGAATGGCACACACTGGATACTGTTTGTGCTTCTGAGGAGACAACTGTTACTTCATGTTAAGTTTTACTAACCTCTGATGTGCAGTGATCATAGGATTATGAAGATTAAACTACTGCTAGGTAATTCTGCCAAACTGAAATCTAAACCATTTCACAGAGGATTAATAAAAGATTATAAGAAAGTAAAATAATCATCATGTAAAAGTAAGTGGAGTGATGCATAAAGTGGAAATATTGCAGAGGAATGTGGTGAGTTTTAAAAGGGAACCTGAATGCAAAACAATCCAAAAATGTTTTAACATCAGGATCTAGGCACACAAGGTCAGGAGGATATATTTCCATAACAGTAAGATACTGTCACTGACCTTTTTAGCTATGAATCTCTGAGGTCTCTTAACTTGAGTGATATGGTTAAACAAATAAATGCCAAAAGGTGCTTTGCATTCAATAATGAGTCTGATGAGATATGAGCAAAATGAAATAAAACATTCTTTGGATCTGATGGAGATGCCTTTAGAATTCAGATCAGTTAAACTGAACTAGTGTGGACGTGATTATCAAAAACTAAGGATTATCAAAAATGGTGCCTAGATCCCTTAGGCCATATCTGATTGGAGGGGTGCGTCATGTATATGCCATTAGAAAATGTTTTATTTACTAAGATGAACTAATAGTTAAACTCATACTGGAGCAATTGTGAGTCAGTGGAAGACCGAATAAAACCACACAATTTACAGTCATTTGCAAATGAAGATAACCACAGGTCAGGAGTTTTGGCCTGACGGTCTGAAAAATAAATGCCAAATAGGAGAAGGCCCACTGCTGAGCCCTGTGGGACCTTCCTTTGACAAAGCCTAATTAGTGACTGTTCAGGGATTAGAGATTTTCAATGTCCAGATTAATGAGGTCTTTCATAATAAACTCCGTAGCTTTGCATATTAGACTAATGAAACGAACAGGTCTGCAGTTACCAGCATCCATGGTCGGACCACCCTTGCATCATGACATTACAGTAGCTGTTTTCTAGGTTTCAGGAATGGAACCAGTGGAGAGGCTTTGATTAAAGAACTTAAGTAGGGGTTCAGATAGGCCATATTTAGTGCTGATAATGAGACAACCTGGTATATTACTTACTTAACCTGTTATTTAATGTTACTTAACCTGTTATCCAATTTCCCATCTCTCTCTTCTTCTGCTGGTATACTCCCTACTATGTCTAATCTTTGCTCTCTTTGTTGCTATACTCCCTACTGTGGCTAACTTGCTCACAAGTCAACTGTATAAAGCAAAAAATGCAACCCTTACTAACAATGTTCACCATATGAGGTGGGAGGGTGGCGTAATGGTTAAAGTGTTTACCTTAGAAACACAAGGTGGCAGGGTTTGATTCTCACAGGGGGTAATTGGCTAGGCTTAAAATGGTCTATGAGGGCTATTAGCCTAGTAATAATCTATTTATTTATTTATTTATGTAATGCCTCAACCTAAAACTATAAAAGATGTGTTCAGTCTATGTAAATGTGTTAAATCTTAAGCTTCAATGCTATGTTACTAGTCACTGTTAAGTTTGGTGCTATGTAAATTTGAATGCTTCTGTATACACCTTACATTTTGCTTAAAATTTAACTGTGGAGCTTTTCTCCCCGGGCCTCCACTGAAAATGAACATGCATCCAGTCGGACTTTCAGCAAATGTAAAATAAATAAAATAAATGAATATTATCAGGACCCACAGATGAGGTCTTCATAGCTTTTGAGAGGGCTGAAAGAACTTGTCCCATAGTAACTGAAGGGGGTGGCTGGGACTGTGGAACCTGTGCAATAGCTATAACTGTAGGTGAAGTAACATTTGCACTAAATTTGTCATCTAGGATATTAGCTATTTCCTTTGGGTCAGAGTACGCAGTGTTATGTGGACTAGGTCTGAACATTGTTGGGCATTACTTCTTAACTTACTGACATAGTTAAAGAAAAGTTTGTAGTTATTTTTGGCTTTAGTGGGAATTTTAAATTCATACCCAGTACTGAACCATTAGGAATTCCCTTGAGCTCTTTATTTGTTTGCTTAAGAGTCCTTTTAAGGTATTTCTGAATGAGACCTGTTATAAGCATTAAGCAGGTTCTTTGTCTTGTTATATTATTTCTTTATTTGAGTATTCTAGCAAAGGAGGTTATTTTTAAATCTCTCATTATACATGAATTTACAGTATCATTATAGCTGTTATTCACTAGGTCATTTACATAATGGGGCATTCCTCAAGACTGGAGACTTGCACATTTTAAACCCATGTTCAAGTGAAAGAGGAATAGGACAAACCCAGAGTCATGCAGACCCTTACGTTTACTTTCCTGTTGTGGACAAATAATGGAGACGGTTATTTTGGATACATTATTGTCAGAATTGAAAAGGGTGGGGCTTTAAACCATATTTATCAAAAGTTGAAAACTAATCTTTAACTCGATGTTTTACAATAATTTAGTAACAACTGTAAATGAAAAATTTTCTCTGATGTAGTTTATATGAACTTATTTTTGACATTTGATAGAGTCTTACACAAAACAATGATCAATAAATTATAACAACTAGATATTAATGTAATCTTAATAAGATGGAAAGCTGGACTGGTTAAAAGTATGACAAGTATCATGCAGCAAATGTGCAAGTGAAATTCTAGATTACAGTCAGGGTGTCTCACAGAGCTCTGACCAAAGTCCCTACTTAGGTATTCTATAGGCTGTCTGCAGATAAATTGAAAATGGAAAAACTGATTACATCTGTTACAGACAGGACATGTCTGCAAAAGAACTTGTCTAAACTGACTATCTGGACACATGAAAATAATATGCTGATTAATATAGCAAAAATAAAGCAAATCAGATTTTGGGGATATAGACTGAAGGGTGAATATTTAATACAGCATGCAGTAACAGAAACTGTGGATGCATTTAAGGACCTGCTTGTAAAATGTAGGTCCAGTTTGAGTTTTTCTGATCATATCAACAAACTGGTTAATGATAGTTAAAAATATAGGCTGCATAAAAAGATTTTAGTGTGTAAGAAATCAGAAATAATAAAATTGTTGTTTGCAATTTATATTGGACTCAAACTAAAATATGACTTAATAGTAATAAGGAAACTTCATTAAAAATAGCATGAGTAAAACGGAAAATAATAATAATAATAATAATAATGATAATAATAATAATGATAATAATAATAATAATAATAATAATGATAATGATAATGATAATAATAATAATAATAATAATAATGATAATGATAATGATAATAATAATGATAATGATAATGATAATGATAATGATAATAATAATAATAATGATAATGATAATGATAATGATAATGATAATGATAATAATAATAATAATAATAATAATAATAATAATAATAATAATAATAATAATAATAATAATAATAATAATAATAATAATAATAATAATGATAATAAGGAAACTTCATTAAAATAGAATGAGTAAAATGGAAAGAGTAAAACACGGAAATATAGGAGGGCATCCATGACATGAAAGTGTGTTTTATTATGAAAGATTAAAATATCTGAATGTCTACAATGCCTTATATGCATATTTAAGATGATTCCTTATTCAGGTATATAGGGCATTTCGAGACAATGACCACTGGGAATGTTCAGGGTTATCAAAGAGTACTAAATAATAATCAGACCACCTATGATTATATAGGGACAAGATATGTACTAACTGGTTCTTGGAGAAAATAGCCAATGCCTGGAACAGACTACCAAATTATAGTAAGGCAAACACAAGTTTAGATCGTTTTAAGAATTTAGACATTTGTTAAGGAGATGTTTGATTTGGTGTGTTGGCAGGTTAAAAGGGCATTATTACCTGTGCCTGAAATATCTGCATGTATATATATATATATATATATATATATATATATATATATATGTGTGTGTGTGTGTGTGTGTGTGTGTGTATAGAATTAGTGGTAATAGTAAATTTCTCATTACATCAATACAGCAATGTTGAATTACAAAATGTTGACATCTTATGTGCATGCTCTGAGGTTACTCCTTGGAACATACATTAATACAAACTGTGTTTTTATAGAGGGGGAAAGTCCCCTTCACCCATCACAACCCATACTAATTATACATACTAAATCTGACATTGCATAACACCTAGGAAAGGAACATATTCTCCTTCCCTGGGGATTATTCTTTATCACACATCTGTTGACCAAAGTGGGTTGGCAATAAACAGGATGATCTTAGCCATGATTGGCCAACCTCAAGGAACCCATAAGTGTGTGTATGTGTGTGTGTGTGTGTGTGTGTGTGTGTGTGTGTGTGTTTGTGTGTGTATGTGGATCTACATCAGATGATCGAGTTTTCAGAAACCCAAAAATCCTATTGGTGAAAAAATATGACTGAATTTCTAAAAACTCCAACATTAAAAAACCCCAGTAAAACACAAAAATATATCTTTTTTTACAGTTTTGCAGGGGGAAGCCCCACTGCACCCCCACACCCCCTGCTAATTATATATATACCCATTCCAAGATTGCATTACATTGAGGAAAATGATACATTTCCCAATTCTCACTGTACCGTGGTCTCCATTCAAAAGCTTTGGGTTTTCAGAAATTCAATCATGTTATCTCGCCAATGTCAATTTGGAGTTTCTGAAGACTCAATCAACTAATAGGGATCCAGATATGTATACATGTATCTATTAATTTTGATGTTGAGAAATACTGATCCACAATGTATCAATGACTAAATGCTGAAATTAACAAATATTGAAAAATAAAAAATCTCAAACCTACAGTGATCAAAAAAGGAAAGCAAATGTTTTCCTTTCCTGATCAGTGAAAAAAAAATAATAAAACTTAACTGTACCATCAGACATACTTTGTCTGAATAGTGATACTGTACTGAAAAAGGATTTTGATAAAGTAATGTGGGATTAGGGAAGGGGCAGGATTAACACTAGCACACATGAATAACAATGACTGGGGGCCTTTCCCTCCCTGTACCACCTACTTGTGTGTAAACTAGGGTTCACTTCACCTTCTATAACAGCTTACACATGTGCTAACCCAAATAATGTCACTGCCCCCTAACCCTAACCTTACATATTACCTTCCAAAAACTCTTCCTCTGATATTACAACTACACAAGGCACCCTTACATAACGACTTGCACACAACCTCACATCTATCCCTTTACTCTAACCCACAGATACATACATACACACACGCACACACAAACACACACACACACACACACACACACACACACACACACACACACACACACACTATTACCCCTAATGCCACACACACACACACTATTACCCCTAATGCCAAAAGTTGCTATATAGCCCAACGTTTTGGCACTAGTAAACAACTCCATTTAACTGTATGCAAGAAAACCTTATGGAATGCCAGTTTTCACAACATAGACATTTCTGGCCTTTGGAAACAAATACTTTTGATAAAAAAAACTACACATCATTTTCATTTTGTTGATAAAAGCAGATTCAACAAAGTAAACTGTAATGTAGTTTATTTTCTTTATATTTGTTTACAGGTGTAGTACACAGATCATCACTGACCAATTTCAGGCTGAGCCCAGGTAAAATATAAAATATTTAACAAACCAAAGAGAAAAGACAATAATGTAAGCAGTAACAGAGTAGATCAGATTACACAGAAAAAATGTTTATGTACATTATAGTAAATAATCAGAGTATAAAATACAACATTTCATTAACTGCTAAAGAATAAATGGAGTATGATTTTTTTTTAAGAAATAAAATAAAAGAGCAAGATAACAGCAAGGAAAAAACATGCCGCCAATAATGCTAAGAATTTATTAAAGGAGTATCAGGTAAAACTGACTTTTCAGATTTGCTAGGAAATATTTTACAGATTTCAAAACAAATATTTATATACATATGTAACTAATAAGTTAGGTTGCTCAACTGACAAGGTGAATAAAACTCCAGAGATACTTGTCAAAGTCTATACATAAATATATACATCTAACATCAATATTACTGTTGAGAATCCTTTTTGGATTTTTAAATAAATGTGAAGGCCCAGTCTTAGAGGATAATATGACTCCAAGTTTAGAACAAAAGAAGCGCTAAAAACAATTGTTAACTTAAAAACTGATATGCCACCTGGCCCCTATGGTTTTATATACATGTTTTATGGGAGATTCAAAGACAAGGGGCCAGATTCCAAAAGACTTACTCTTTTTAATTTCTCCAAATCTTTTGGGTTTCTAATAACATGACAGGAATGGACCCCATTCCTATGTCAAAGTACGATTCTTTTTTATAAGACCCATTGCTTCTACTACTATTATTGGTACTGTCTGGGTATCTTTCTTCCACATTGCTCTTGTTTCTGCCTGCAGATCCTGGTATTTTATTACTTTGTGTCTCTGTACACAACATAATCTAGTCACTGGATGTGGTGATTTCAATGATTAATGCACCATTATTAACCTTTCATCTCTTGGTTTGAATTTGCCTGTCCTTAACCATTCCTATGTTCGTTTCTGATCAACATGAGGTTCTTCCAGAAGTTTTCTATACTTGCAACTATATTTATGCTTTTCCCATATTTATTGGCTTCTCATCTGATCCTTCACCTTATATTCTTTCTTTTGTTTTTTGGCAGATTCAGTTGCTGCCTGATTTTTATCTGCTTCTGGTTTGATTTCCATTCCTGCTTAACACAATTAAGCTTCTGCTAGATTAAGCAGATAAGTCATCTTAGATTTATTCTCCTCATGTTTCAAAACTTTCACTACGTTTGGGTCTTGTGAGGTCAGTAGATATGTGTGGAGTCCCATGATTGTAGATCTATACATATAATCAATTTCAAGGAGGCCCATCCCTCCTTCAGAAAGGGGAATATATAATCTTGGTATGCACTGATTTTTATAAATCATTTGGTGAGCATGAAGCATCCTTCTTGTTTTCCTATTTAATCTATCCAACACCTTTTGGAGCCAGTTAGTTACTCCAAAACTGTAAGTTAGGACAGGAAGAGCAGATTGGTTTATAGCTTGGACTATGTTCCTATATATCGGTGCTGTTTTCAGGATTAATGTAAGTCTTCTGAAGTATTCCTTACTATGTTTTATTTGCATTTGTTCATATTTTATTGTTGATCCTTCATCAATTCCCAAATATTTATAGACTCCTTCTTGCTCAAGTTTTTATATCACATTCTTGTCCCAAACTGATGTTTTCCTGGAATTGCAGTTTTCCTGCTTTAAAGATTGCTTTTGCACATTTATCAAGACCAAATGACATTCATATATCATCTGAAAATTTTTTGACAACTTGCAGTTGTGCTTTTAGTTCCTCATCTGATGAGCTATATAGTTTTAAATTGTCTACAAAGAGAAGATGATAAGTTGTTTTAGGAGCCAGATTATAGCCATGGCCTAAGCTGTTGAGTAAAGAGCTTAATGGATTAAGGGCAAGGCAGAATAGTAGGGGTGACAGAGAATCACCCTGGAATATCCCCCTTTGAACTCTTATCCCTGGGATAACAATTTGTCCTTTATCATGGCTTGATTGCAGAGTGGACTGCCATTGTTTCATGGTCAGTGTAATGTAGCTGATCAGTGTGGGGTGTATCTTATAAATTTTTAAACCCCCTTTTATCCATGAATGAGGGATACTATCAAATGCTTTTTTGTAGTCAATCCATGCCATACTTAGATCGTTCCCCTTTTTACAGTTCTCCACTATGACTTTATTTAACAAATGATCCTTTTTTCTATATGACTTTCTTTTATTACCTTTTGTTCTACTGCCATAATTGAGTTTTCTTCTAAATGACTATAAACTTTGTCAGTATCAATTCTCATGTATAGTTTATACATCATCAGAAGGCAAATTATCGGTCTATAATTTTTAGGGTAGCTTGCAGGTAGTAAGTAGGAGTATTATTTTTCCTGTTAGCCAGGTTGGTGTCTGTTCTGGGTGCTCATATAAATAGTTCTTACTCATGGCTAAATCTTTGTGCAAAGATGTTAATACTTTTAACCAGAAGTTAGGTACTGCATCTGGGCCTGGGGTTTACCAATTAAAGGCTTTTCTTAACTTTGTTTCAATCTCTCTAGCCGTTACTTCATCCCATTTCATATCCTGTACCTTTAAACTTCTTATTCTTTCTTTTACTTTTTCTATCCACTTAGCATCTTTGTTATGTTCCATAGGATCTTCATAGATACTTCTACAAAATATATCTATTTCTTCTTTTTTTGGTCGTCTTTCAATTCCTTTTACCTTATTTCCCAGTTCTCTATAAAATCTTTTTGGCTCATCAATAAATTGCTTATTTTGTACTTTTCCTTTATATTTATCTTCGTATCTTTTCAGTTTTTCTGCTTGTGCTGAACTTTTTAGTTTGTTATTTGCGATAGTGCATGATAGGCCCTGGTCTGTTCTAATATTGCACACTGCTTTTATCACATCTATCTTTCTGAGTATTTTTGTTGATTTGTTCCCTCTTCTATATTCTTCTAACAGTGACACTTCTTGTCTTAATTGCTTTATAATTTTATCTATTCAGTATTACTATAATATATCCTGTTTACTTCTGTTATATCGCATGGATCTCTATGAACAATCTGAATTACTGTGTTCATTTGTTTTATCAGACTTCTGACCTTTTGGGTTTTATTAACCTTCTGCAGTCTATTTCTTTCATTGATCTTGATATATCTGCCCATGTCTATTAAGTCAAGCAATTCTTCTCTTAACTCATTTTCTTCCAAACTGAGGGCACGTCCCTTGTTTTCCAATTCTGCGGGCATTCTATAGAAGGTTCTGTAGCATCTTCCTGTGACACAGTCTCATCAATTTCATCCTGTGCCATCCGTTGCTCTATCATATGGGAACTTACTGGTCTATCACTCCTCAACATCGACTGCATCAGAGTTTCCACAATTTCCTGTTCCTTCCCTTCTGTCTAGCTTCAAGTGAACATTTATACTGGTTTCCTGTGGAAGGCTCCAAATTATCTTCATATAGCACCTGACCAATTGCTTCTTGTTCCATTGGTTTCCCCTTAATTTGGATATCTATTACTCTATCCTGTTGTGGTGCTTTCTGAATTAGATTTTCTACACTAAATCCTTCACTTTGCAGGTACTCCATAACCTCAGTTTCTATTTCTTTAACTTCTCCATTACTAATCTCCTTTTCTACTTTTCCTCTTTGTCTTCTTATTTTTTTGTATTGTAAAGTTCTCCATGTCCAGATTCCTTTGCCTGTATTTTTCTTCAAATATCTTTTTGTATTGGCACGTTTTGCTTTCTCCTTGCATAAATATTACACCATATTAAATCTCCTTTTCTTTCCCATGTCCATATTTTTTCATCAGATGTTTCCTGATCTTCCTGTTTCTCCCTGCTTTGGGGACTCACTCCATCCTGCTGTGACGTAACCTGCGTTAGACCTTCTACATCAAATACTTCACTTTGCAGGCACTCCATAACTTCAACTTCTATTTTTTTAACTTCTACTTAATGATCTTCTTTTCTACGTTAGATCTTTGTGATATTATCTTTTTTATTTTGAAATTTTCCATATCTGGATGCTTTTTCCTGTATTTCTCTTCAAATATCTTTGGGACTGCCTTCTTTACATTGATTAATTTGGCTTTCTCCTTTGCATAAATATTGCATCATATTAAACCTCTCTTTCTTTCCCATGCCCATATTTCTTTTTTATACTTTTTAAATAACTCTTGGTTTTGTTGTTTATATTTTTGCACTTCCTCGGATTCTTCTTTTTCCAAACAGATCAAGGTTTCTTGATCTATATACTGTTTTTCACAAATTTGTTGTATTAATGAACACAAATTTTCATTTAAAGCTTCTGACAGTTTTTCTTGCGGAAGTATTTTTCTTTCCTTTAATTTCTCTCATTTTGTATATCATGTGTCTTGAAATTCTGTTTTTTTTGTATAATAGTAACAATATATACTTTCTTTCTTATTCTCAATAGTCCAATTTATCGTCTTTATGGTTCTTCTTTGGCCTATCAGTTTTTGTGATTTTTGTGGACTGCTACTTCCTTCTACAACAGGGGGGCATCCTCCCCTTGGACCTGGCCTGGCCTGGCGCTATTGTAGAAATGTTTCCCTATTTTGAGGATTCTACACTGTCATCTTTTCCAGTCCTGGCACGAGTGTAGCTACCAGGATTGGGCACCTTTTTTTCCCTGGGTCTTGTGCACTCAGCTTTCTTTTTTAGTTTTTGACCTACTTCTGTCCATGATATATGCTATATAAATACAGTCTATATATTAGTGTCACCTTGGTGAGATTTTGTGAAAACAGGGTCCACCTCGTGAAGGTACTCACCAAGACTTGAGGATGAATTAAATTTCAGCACTACTACTCTCCTTTGCTTGCTGTCTTTTCATCTGTCCATTCAGACTACTCTTGTTTAATTTCTCCAAGTCTTTTGGGTTATTAATACCATGATGAGAATGGACCCCATTCCTAAGTCAAAGTATAATTAAAATTCATGAAATTAGTATTGTTTCAATCTTTGATGTCAGCCAGTAGTGCTGTTCACAGCACCAGTATTGTGCCCAATAATGACTCCTTCTGTAGTTCATATGGAGTTACATGGATTGGTAACATATCCAAGTACGATTGTAGATTCTTTTTTATAAGACCCATTGCTCCTACTACTATTGGAACTGTCTGGATATCTTTCTTCCACATTACTCTCGTTTCTGCCTGCAGATCCTGATATTTTATGACTTTGTGTCTCTCTGTATGCAAGACACTGTAGTAACTAGGTGTGGCTCGCAGTATAAGTGACTTACTACAGTGTAAGACTGATCTATAAACAGGCTTAAAACAGGGACCAGATTCCAAAACAATTGTTTTCAGCCTGCTGTCAGCATAAGTGGTCACTTATACTAACAGCAAATCTTTTGGAATCAGGGCCATATTTTATAATATTTTGGATGATTTATTTAATTATAATGTAGCATCTTACTTTTATTTCTAAATCAAATAATGTTCTTACACATATTAAAAATTTTAAGTTTGGTTTCACTGCCCAATACTGATATTAAAATGTATGCATGCATATTGGCTTGAACATTCTAACTAGGGAATAAAAATGTATGCATAACAAACAAATTCTGCATAATAAAATTATTTTAGAATTGACTGCTCAGCATCAGAGTGAAATATTCAACAAGCAGAGCTAATAGTTTTAAATGTTTTAGATGCACCTAAATAATTTGTCGGAGTACATCTCTCTTTTTGTCAATATTGCTGCATTTCCTAAATATTCCTTCTTCCTTTATCTAAACACTTGAAATTGTATTCTAGCTGTTCTATAAGTGTATCTTTTAGTAGCATCATCTCAAATCTGATTTCAGCATATACTAGGAAACATGATTATGCTCTCTAGTTCTGTATCACTTCAGTTTGCATATGAAACTTTTATTTCATCAATTAAGAACCACCAAATGATTGAGGATATTCAGATTGTAAAAATGTAAACTCTCTCATTTTCAGAAGTTCTTCAGTTTATTGTCAGGATTTGAAAAGTAATTACATAGATTACACCTTGCCTCTGATATTAATTGCCTACAGATTATTTCCTTTCCTAAAACTACTGTATATACAGTTTATGTTAAAGCATAATGTCACAATACTCTAAAAGATTATACTCATATATTTCCAGTAACTCCTTTGTTCAATATGCCAAGAAACTCAGGCTGCCATTAAACATATAATGTGGGATTACAAAGTCACTATGAAAATTTTGTGGAAAATATTTAAAAACTAGAAAAATATGTCACTGAAAATAAAGTACAGTATTATAAATGAACCTATTTTTATGAGGGTCCTACTGCAAGTACTCACATGGTAGTAGCCCAGTGCATAACTGCTGTCTGCCATTTGCCTGAAATGAATCCTGGTTGTGGCCTCTGGCTATAGCTTTTTATTTTTTTCTTGGTCGTTCAGTGGTAACCTCTCACTTTTTTAGTTATTAGTCATTCATTAAAGTATTGAAGCCCGAAATGGATTCTGTAGACGAAATTCCCTCTTTGTTTTTGCTTATACAAAGGGAAGAATTTAATATATTAAGGTCTGAAGTGGCAATTATGAAGGGTGAAGTTACATGGCTTATTGCGTTATTATCTCAGAATAACAACAGCCTGATTACCAGTCCAGACAAAGACTTTAAACATATTTTCCCTATGAAGAGCAGAGGTAATACTTTGATGGCAGGAAGTGGTACAAAAGATCTTGAGTCAGCTCTGAATGGAGGACAATGGATTTTGCCATCCATGACTTTGCCATCCAGAAGTGGTAAAGAAACAGGAAATAGTACAGCATTAGCTCTGAATGGAGGACATCACACTGGAAGCAATATGAGGGAGAAAGGAAGTCCCATCCACTTTCTCAGAGTCTCTGATTGTGCATGTAACACCAAAATGGAAAGTTGTGTGGTTTTAACATCAAAACAGAAGATGAATAGAACCCTTCTGGAGCCAGGTAATGACCCCCCCATGCTTGATTCCACTTCAAATACCTCATTTCATCATAGAAAAGGTACTGTGCCTAAGAAAACATATGCAGCAGTTTCTGGTGCTATAGGGGAGAATGGTTTGTTGAACAAAAACAGTGTTAACAACAGAACTAATTCCTTGCAGTCTGAGCAATTAGGAGGGATTTAAACTTTGAGCAACTTGATGAGCAAGTTGAAGCAAATTTTAACTGTAACTGTACATTGAAATACTGATTAATATTTAAAAAAAAAAACTTTTGAAAATCAAGACTTTACAAATGGACAATGAATATTTTAGGAAATGTATTGAATTGAACATTGCCCACAGGAACTAAGACTTTTTAAATTTCCTTTTGGCTTAAGGTATGATGATAACATTAAGGCATTTGTTCGAATGTTTGACAGAGATGGTTTTGAGTGAATGCATATGATTATAAAATACAATGTAGAAAGTATTAATCACCTTTTCCAAAAAGTAGAGAATTTGAATGTGAACATTAGGAATGATTTGATATTTGAACAGTGGGAAAGGTATTATAATAAATCTATTTTCAATGTAGAAAAGAAATGCAATAATGCTTTTAAATGGAAACAAAGGAAGTTGGAGAGGGATTTAGGACAACATGCTAGATATGAAGCTTATGTTATTAAAAAAGAAATAAATACTAAAAAGTTTGGGCAACAAGTTAAGGGAGATTATAAATAAGGGAATAGACCAGGTAAAGGTCCAAATGGGGAGGAAAAGGACACTCAGGGTTTTCCGGCTGGGAAGAACCATAGGAAAAAGAAAGGATATCACCAGAATTAAATCATTCATAAGAATTCATAAGGATGTCAAAGAACCCCCCCCTTTTAGGCCTATTGTCATGGCCAATGGTTCTAAAACCTACTCTTGGTCAGTATGTATAGATAGGTGGCTTAAATCCATTTACAGACAGGTTCCCCCATCTCCGTATAGATTCTTGGGATTTTTTAGGGAGATTGAAAAATGACATTTGGTCCCAAGACCTGATTTTCCTCACTATTGATATTAAAGATCTTTTTACATCTGTTCCCTGGGACAAGAGGTTACATTTATTTTTTGATAGTTTAAACAAGTTTTTTTGGGAAAGACATCAGGTTTATAGATGAAATGATGGCTGTACTTTTGGACAATAATTTTATAATTTGAGGGAGAGTTCTTTAAACAGAATAAGGGAGTGGTCATGGGAGCCTCCTGTGCTCCTGTTTATGCAAACATGGTCATGCTGGCTTGGAAAAAACATTGTGTATTCAATTCTACATTCTTTCAGCATATAGCTTTCTATGTTCACTTTTTAGATTATATATTCATCCTATGGAAAGGTTGCAAAGAGAATATTCACCAGTTTGTTAAATTTTTGAATAATTCCTCTGAATGTTTGGAGTTTTACTTATAAACTGCACAGGGAGGGTATTAATTATTTAGATACATTCACTGAACATACTTCTTGGGGCTTTAAATCAAGAGTTTATAGGAAGGTAACATTCAGCAATTCTTATCTGGATTTTAACAGTTTTCGTCCACTTAGTCAGAAAAAGAGCTTTGTCAAAGGTCAATATATTAAAATTGCTAGGATGACTTCACACAGGGCTGACTTGGAATCAGAATGCAATAAGATTACTAAAATGTTTTTAGATAGAAATCACCCCCTTCCCTTGGTTAAAAGTATTAGTGAATATGTTCAGGGTGAATGGGGAAATAAATATTTACCTCTGTTGGGGGTAGGGCTACAACAGGGGGTTAATAAAGATGAACAAGGAAAAACCCAATTTGTGAATGCCATGGTGTTAAAATATTCCAGACAAACATCAATAGTTAAATATATTTTTAGGAATAACTGGAGTATTTTCAAAACCAACCCTGACACTCTTGGGATAGTTGGAAAAGAACCTTTGTTTACACACAAAACTGGAAAAAATGTAAATACTTTTTTGATAAAGCTAATTTTCACAAGAGAAAATGGGGAAGGGGAACAGTTCATACCACCAAATGTGGAATGTGTAATCAACATCCTTATAGATGTGTAAAGCAGGAAGTTGTTTTAAACAATATCCTAAGATCAAAGGTGCTTTTTGCAAAAGGTAATTGTCTAACTAAATGGGTTGTATACATTGCTTTATGAGAAGGTGAACTAGTCTGTTACTTTAAAGTCTGAGGTTAATACAGAATTAGAAATGACACAAGACACCAAGGCTCAAACTTAACAATTTATTAAACAAAAACTTAGTAGGTAAACAGAAAAAAACTAATAAATCATGTACATACAAGCATATGCATAAACAAAATCATCTTTGCCACTGATAGGGAGACTTCAATCCTATTCAGGACAGCCATCTGTTCAGTCAAGGCAAGGCCGACACTGGCAAAATGGCTCTTATGCTCAGTTCAGGCTAGTACTATGATCAAATCCGGATGGTGATGATTTCCATTTTAGCCTTTGAGGTTTTTATAGTCTTGAACAAACAATAAGGTCAATAGGTTCAACTAATGACATATAGATCACAAGCTTATCATGAGTTGATGGAATATTTTAGAAAATTACAGATCATTTCCTAAGTTGTAAACAAGTCTCATAATATCTGGTCTTATGCCTTACTTCCCTTTTCCAAAGAACAGTTAGCTCACAAACTTGTGATATAGTTCCTCCTTGAAATCCCCATATTCTGATAAACATCGTTTAAGCTGATAAACAACTTACAGGTCAAGAAAAGTTCAGTTATACCAGTAATCAGTGAGCAAGGCCTGCTCTTAAGCATACTGTATTGTTACAATATTAGCAGCATATAGTGAGGTAGTAGCATGTCAGATCTAGCAATAATTAAACATACACAGTGGTATGTGACTCAAGGCATAACAAAAACCAGGTAGACTGTGTAGATCCGTCACAGGCCACCCCTTGCATCGAGCAACATACGCTGTGCATCCCTTATAAGAGTTAAAACTGACAACATCAATTTGTATCTTCTCATCACCTTACAGTAAATGCAGCATGATATTAAGCAAAATAACACCGAAACTATTGTGGTCAAAAGCAAGGGATGCAACAACAAATTAAACCACACTGAAGCTTTAGATGACCACATAAAAATATCATACCAATGCAAGACAGTTATATCCTGTATTTCATTTGCAATTTTTACAATGGTACCTTTATCTTTAATCATTTTAATCACTGTTTGATGCGCATCATTTAGTGTTTTATTTAAAAGTTGCAACACTATTTGTCCTTCCTGCTTAATCTGTTGAAAGTCCGGGTGGACTAGAGATGACCATCTAAAAGTGTGTAATGGTTCTATGCTAGCATTAAATGTGATGTCCATCCATCTAATTAATCTAATAAGTTCTCCAGTACAAAAATCAATAATTGCATGGATATTACTGTTACAGTATGCTCCACCATTTGTGATTATCCCATCACTCCAGGCTAATTTACAGGAGGATATCACACAAACCATGGTATCAATTAGTTGGTAGATGTCCGTACCATTTATTATGTACCTGTGCCAGGTGCATTCCCCAGTTCCATTATGTAAGCATTGGTGAGGTTTCCTTTTCACCATCATGCATACCCACCCCTGGGGCCAGGTCTCACAACCTGCGAAATCAATGGGTACATCATTATAATTAATCAAAGTAGACTCAATTTGAGGTACCCACCAATTATTTCCAAATTGCAAGGGTAATGTAACAAATGGACAGACCTGCTTTGTCCCTTTTTTACTAGCTAGGTAGTCAAAAATCAGTATACAAGACTTGTTTTCACATGTAAAGTCTATTGGCTTCAACTAATGATATAGTTGCAGTTCTCTTTGCCAATGGGTTGCCTTTTTAGCCCCACAAACTTCGGCAAATTGCAAATATTGCTGATTATCAGCCAACTGAGATAGGATACAAAAGGTCTGATTTACTTTTGCTGTGAGGTTATTTAAAATTTGTTCTGTATATGTATTAGCATGTTCAATCCGCCTCCACATGACAGTTTGAGTTAAAATACTGTCTACAGTTCTTTGTCCCAGTTCGGGATAATAATCTGCTAGTAGTTTAAAGGCCATATTTAGGTCAGTACCCAAATGGCCTAATTTGCTACGTAGGGTATCTATATCTACACTGTTTAAGAATCCATTCCCTGCTCTGACTGCACCTAGTGCTATACCAAGAATACCTGTAACATCATGTTTATTCCTTTTATATTTGTAATGTCTATATTTGATAAGCAAGGAATTAACTGGCCATAATTGTACAATTTTACAATGTGGGTACCTGGTAGTGATATCAACTGCTGTCATGGTAATTAACATTTTAATACATTGTATAACTCTAGCACTACTTACAGTTTTATATCCTCTTGTATACCTTATCACATGTCCCAAACCATCAAATACAGTGGAACTATTGTCCATGGCATATATCTCCAAACTTGGAGATAGGGTTTCCGCGGTGTCATTTTCCCTTTGAAATTCAGCTATGCAGGAGGAATCTAATGGAGACTTGGCCAGTGGAAATCCCGATTCATTTAATCTCTGGTATAAGCCCCAAAAAGGGTTGGAAGTACACTTTTCAGGATGTCTATCAAAGTTTAGTCTACATAGAGTTGTGATGTTCTCCGTCTGAGTGATGCTCCAAGTTAGGGCAGGTTTTGGTGTCACCGCATATAGATCATTCCCCAATTTCCAGTAAAAGTCACAGTCTGCCGTTAGATTTGCAACATCTTCCTCATCAAATAGAGGGATAGGATCAAGACAGTCATATGGCCCATCTAAGTCTTGTCGTATGAAAAGTTTGGCACCTTCCCAAACAGTGGCAATAATCTATGGAGAGGAAAGTACAATGGTTGTTTAGCAGAATCAAGTAATTCTAAAACAGTATCACCAGGTCCATCACAAATCACAGTCCCATGTTCATTTGGCTGATTGGGTGTGGTCACTATAACTCTCATTCCCAGCCATTTGCTTGGTTTAGTTTCACAGTCTTGTAGCAAAATAACAGCATCTTGTTGCATACAAATTTCTACTAAAGGTTGTCCTTTTTGAATCATCTGTGTTTTATCTAAATTGATAGCCTTTACTATCACTTCTCGCTCTGGCTCCCATAATGTAAAAAACTCCCAATTTTCCCCTAATAGTCCTTTTTGCCCCCAGTGCCAATTTTCTGGGAGATAGAGTTTCCAACCTGTCTCAACTAACACTATATTTTGTGCTGGCACTCTTTGTTCAGTCAATGCACATAGCCAGAACTGAGTTTGATCAGCATTTGTCAAAAAGAGGGTATATGGTGTCTGGGTTCAGCTTTTCTAGTTTCAAAATATAACAGTTAGACTGAATGTCATTCGTATGCATTTGCAAAGGGGTTCCTTGATGCTTTCAAGGCCTATTATTCAGTTGGCTTACAGCTAATTCTAATACCTTTGCCCAGCCTCGTAACGTTCCATCACTTGTATTCTTTCGGATTTGTTCGTTGAGGAGCCCATTATATCTTTCAATCAAACCAGCAGCTTGAGGATGATATGGGATATGCAGCACCCATTGGACTCCATTTTCCTTCGCCCATTGTTGAACTTCTGCTCCAGTAAAGTGACTGCCTTGGTCACTTTGGATTTCACTGGGAATCCCATATGTCACACATAATTTATTCAATCCTTTTAACACTGCTTGTTGGTTTGCCTTTTTGCATGGAGACACCATTAGTAATCCTGAATAAGTGTCCACTATCGTTAGGCAATATTGCTGATTTTGATCCAGTGGTAAAGGACCAATAAAGTCTATTTGTCAGATTTGTGCTGAACAGCTGCCTCGGTGAATGTGTCCACATGCTTCTGCCTGCAGTTGCTTTTGTTTATTTCTTTGGCAGATTTCACACTGCTTTATAACATCTGTAGTTATTTCCTTATTTAACTGCATACCATGCCTTCATGCCCATTCTATTGTTGCATCTCTTCCCAAGTGCCCACTCCGATCATGGGCCCATCTTGCCATACTAGCACTTTCAGTTTTCTCTTCAGCAACATGTACTGCGGCCATCTTATCTACCTGCTGGTTATGCCTCCTTTCATTTGTCACAAGTGATGCATGGGCATCTACATGCCCAACACTGATTTTGCATTGTTGAGCTTTTTTCCAAATCTGTTGCCAGTCTTCTGTGCCTCCCCACAGAGGTCTGCCATGGATCTTTCAATTCTGTTGTTGCCAGGCAGGTAACCAGGTTGTCAGTCCTTTAAAAATTGCCCAGCTGTCAGTATAGACATACACTTCATTTCCAGGTAATAAACTATCGATGACCAGGGCAACAGCTCGTAATTCTGCCTGATTATTTGAACCGGCAGTACCTTCATCAAATAACACAGTTTCTGTTCGTGGGCAATACGCCACCGCAGTCCACGTCCTGCCATTTGATCCAATTTTAGCAGAACCATCAGTCAACCATGCATGTTTCTGTTTTTCTGCATCTAAATTATCAAATGATGATGCTTCAGTGACTGGTGACTTCGGAAGCGCCTGTTGCTGTTGTTCATCGCATCAGCATCATCCAAAATTACAAGTCCAGCCAACTGTTGTTGTACTTGAGATACTCCAGGTATGATGTTGGCCCTTTCCTGTAAATACCATTTCCATTTTTGTACAGTCGAAGACTGTGCTATTAGAGTTTTCATTAAATTATTATCTCGTAACCACCCCTGGATTGGGTAGTCTATCTTAACTGTCACTGTTTGTTGTTTAGTTATTCCTTCCACATGAATCAATGCTGTGTACACTGCCAGCACATGTTGCTCAAGGGAGCTGTATCTCACCTGCGCTCCAGTTAGAGATTTGGACCAAAATCCCAATGGTATCTTTTCCCAGTGTCATCCTTCTGCCACAGCCCCCAAGACATAACATTATTGGCAACAGTTACTTCCAGAATAAAAGGTTGCTGTGGATAAATTGGGCCCAGCCCCACACTCTGCTGTAGGGCCTTTTTTGCTTCTTCAAAAGCCGTTTGCTGCTTAGGACCCCATTGAAAGTCACATTTTTTCCTCATTACATAGTGAATGGGCCGCAAAATCAGTCTAAGGTGAGGTACAAATGCCCTCCAAAAGCCCATTGCTCCCAAGAAGGCCTGTGCCTTCTGTTTCATTTTTGGGACTGCAATTTTCTGAATACTCTCTAGTGATGCTGCAGGAATTTCACTTTTTGCTCCATTCCAAATCATACCAAGGAATTTTACTGATGTCCCTTGTTGTGTTTTATTTTCATTTATAGCCCACCCTCTGTTCTGAAGGTGCTGAATTACAGTTTTTAGTGCAATATCCACATCAGACTTTTCTCCAGTAATCATTATGTCATCAATGTAATGAAAAATCGTCACTTTGTCTAGTTGTAACTTGGCTAGATCTCTAGCCACCAGTCCATGACACAGGGTAGGGCTGTGCAGATATCCCTGTGGTAACACATGGAAGGTGTACTGCCTCCCCTTCCAAGTAAAAGCAAATTGGGCTCTGCTTTCTTCTGCTATTGGAATGGAGAATAAAGCATTTGCTAAGTCCAAAACTGTGTGATATGGCCCAGCAGATGAAGACAATCTTTCCACAATCATAACAATGTCTGGAACAGCTGCCGCTAAGGGTGGGGCTACCTTGTTCAGACCTCGATAATTTACAGTCATCCACCATGATCCATCAGTTTTCTTTACTGGCCACACCGGACTGTTGAATGGACTCACTGTTGGCTCGAGTATGCCAATCCGAAACAGTTCTTGGATCGTTTCAGTGATCTCGGCGTGCCCACCTGGGATATGATACTGTTTGATGTTTACTATTGTTTTAGGTGTGGGAATATAAAGTGGTTCCCACTTAGCATTGCCTCGGACTACAGCCTTGACTGTGTTGACTGAACAATGCCTCACTCCAAACCTAAATGGCCCTGCAGTGGTTTCCAAAGTTCTACCCTTTAATACATCTATTCCTAAAATGTGTTCAGGTACTGGAGCTATTACTACTTCAATAAAAATAGGAATACCATCCCCAAAAGCTATTTTAACCTTGGTTCTGGTACCTAGTGTTTTTGCCCCCCATAACCATCAATCTCTACATATTGTCCACGAAATTTACGGGGGTTGCCTGCAAAAATGGTTATTTCTGATCCCGTGCCTACCAGAGCCATTACGTGTTGTGGCCCTCCCCTCCAAAAAATGGTAAGAGGTATGTAAGGGTGTCGGTCCCCAGGTGTAATTGCTCTTACTGTACCCCTAGCTACTGGGTACCTGCCTACTAGTCAATTTGTCTCTGTTTTTTCAACCGGGGTTCTCCATTCCTTTTCTCTCCAATCTCTCTCATCACTGAATTCTCCCTTTTGCCACTGTGCTAACTCCTCATCAGTAGGGATGTCAGGATATAATTGATTCCACCCTACCTTCCCTTCAGTAGTACTTCTGGTTGGACTTTTTGTAGGGGTTTGCTTTTTGCCTGCAGAGATTGAGCCTTTCTCTTTTTGTTTTTGCTTACATTTTTTATATAATTCCTCAGTAGCTATCCCATCTATTTCTGCAACTTCTACCCCCCCACCTTAATAGATCCAGAAACATTTGCTTTCTTGCGACTTTTTCACCAGATGTATCTTTTGGCTTCTCTGCATTTGCTTTTCTAGCTCTTCTCTGTTCTTTTTCTTCCACTAATTCTGTCATTTGATTTAGAGTAACTATTACATCCCATACCTGCTGACCTACACAGCCTGCTAGGGCTGCCATCAGCTGCCCTTTCCTCCACTGTGGTGCATTTCTGATCAATTTACTCCTCATATTGCTGGTCATTATTTGTGCATCTGGTCCTTTTGGAAGCACTACTGCCCCATTATTTAATTCCAATGAATAAATGGCAGCCAACATAGCCATTTCTCTTAACTGCTATATTGCCTCTGTTATTGTTTTCCAAGGCTTATGTTCATCGGCTACTGTTGTAGCGTCAGGCCAAGCAGCTTGGAAAGCCGTGGCTAACCACACCACCAGTGTATTTACCTGGGGATCATCATGGTTCACATTGTTTACTATTTGCTTTAAACATGGGTGGAACACCAAGCATGCACATTGGTGCATCTCTTCAGCATTTAGAGACACTGCTTCTCCCCCTGTGTCCCAAACCCGAAGAAACCAGGCTAAAACAGTTTCCCCTGGCTTTTGCTTATAGATTTGGATTACATTTAATAATTCAGCTTGGGTATAACTCCTCACCTCGACCCATTGTTGTGTCACCCCCCCCCCCAGTGTATTGTCCCTTTCTCTCAATAACTGGACGTGCCTCCACTGATGGGGAATTTACTATTTCAAAATCACTATCACCCTCATCAGTTGAGGGGAGATCACCTTCTCATTTCTCGGGGTCAAACTCTGCCTTACACAGCAAAGCATGAACCCAGGGCCTTGAGGGCGGATAGCATAGTTTTCTCCCACTTCGTTGTCTATGCTGCTGAATTATTTGAGTAGCTAGAGTCACTGAATTAGATTTCCAGTGTTCAGCTTCCTCTCCTACTTTAGCAAGTGTCATATCTGCCTTCTCCAAGGCATCTCTATCCAATCTGTGTGTATGCGTATGTTCTTTACATTGTTCTTCTAACTCTAGGACTTTTTCTTTTAGTTTCTCTACATCTCTATCTAATTCCTGAATTGCCTCAAAGAACAGCCATCTGGCCGCTCCCACCGCTTCCTTCACCTTTTTCCCCTTATCATCCAATTTTAGCTCTGATAGGGCCTTAGCTAGACTATCAGGGTCTGCCTTAGGTCTTGCTTGCAAAGGTTTTGGGGAAGGAGGGGTTGAAACTTGACTTAATACCTTAGCAAGAAGATCCCATTTTCCAAACAATGCTGGCATCATAGTACCAACACCTATCTTATTTAGGGTGCCTGACACAACATTCTTCTTGCCTATGCCTATATTTTTTAAAGGAAAAAACATTGGTTGTTGTTGTGACATTTCCACTGCAAACCTCAGACCCTGCACGCTGCGCCAAATGAACTAGTCCATTACTTTAAAGTCTGAGGTTAAAACAGAATTAGAAAAGACACAAGACACCAAGGCTAAAACTTAACAATTTATTAAACAAAAACTTACTAGGTAAACAGAAAAAAACTAATAAATCATGTACTTACAAGCATATGCATAAACAAAATCATCTTTGCCATTGATAGGGAGACTTCAATCCTATTCAGTACAGCTATCTGTTCAGTCAAGGCAAGGCCGACACTGGCAAAATGGCTCTTATGCTCAGTTCAGGCTAGTGCTTTGATCAAATCCGGATGATGATGATTTCCATTTTAGCCTTTGAGCTTTTTATAGTTTTGAACAAACAATAAGGTCAATAAGTTCAACTAATGACATATAGATCACAAGCTTATCATGAGTTGATGGAATATTTTAGAAAATTACAGATAATTTCCTAAGTTGTAAACAAGTCTCGTAATATCTGGTCTTATGCCTTACTTCCCTTTTCCAAAGAACAGTTAGCTCACAAATGTGTGATATATTTCCTCCTTGAAATCCCCATATTCTGGTAAACATCTTTTAAGCTGATAAACAACTTACAGGTCAACAAAAGTTCAGTTATACCAGTAATCAGTGAGCAAGGCCTGCTCTTAAGCATATTGTATTGTTACAATATTAGGAGCATATAGTGAGGTAGTATCATGTCAGATCTAGCAATAATCAAGCATACACAGTGGTATGTGGCTCGAGGCATAACAAAAAACAGCTAGACTGTGTGGCTCCATCACAGAAGGATATTCAGGTTTTTATGTAGGTAAAACAGAAAGAACTTTATGTAGACATATTTACAGACATCATTATGATATTAAGAACAAAAAAGAAAATAATGCCTTGTATAAACATTCAATAGCTTGCTCTTCATTTACTACGTTTTCTGTTGCTATTATTGACTCAGCAATAATACAAGGGGTAGGGATGCCGTGTTGCTAGAAAACAAATAATTAAAATGGCAGTTACAATTACAAGCAACCTCTTACCTAGGTTTAAATGGATATACTTCTATTCAGTCTGTTTTAATTATGAGGGTGAACAACGTTTAATGTGTTGAACGTTAATGTGTTGAACGTTTTAAAAGTTTGTATTTTGTGTAAGACAGGATTTGCTTGAATTTTATTATACACAGTGTAATGATTTTTCCATTTTTCTAGGTTGATTGGTTAAGTGATTAATTAATTGGTTTTGTATAAAACCATTTGGGTGATATGGTTTGATTCTGATTAAGTCCTGTTCATGTTAAGGATTTAAGCACTTAATTAATTGGTTTGGTCATAAATAAATAATATATTTTATTTTATAGAAGAATCCTGGTTGTGGCCTCTGGTTACTAGTTTTTTTTTATTTTATTTTTTTCTTATTCTACTAAATATAACAGATATACCAAAAAATAAGGATAAAGCAATAGTGGTCTATTTTATGTTCTTCTGCTGCAATTAAATAAATTATAGGAGAACAGCTCAATTTTATTTATTAGAATGAAAGCAATTTAAGACAATATTTATACTATAAAGATATATCACAATATCATCTAATTTTATTTCAACTAATGGTACTGCTCCCTGTTATGATTGTCAATTTTGTGCATACATAGGTAATTTTTTTAAACATCCTGTTACTAAAACACTCTTTTGGTGTTTTGCAATATGTTGAATATCTAATCTGGTATATTTAGCAATATGTGAATCTTGTACTTGTTTTTACGTTGACAAAATGAATAAGATGTTGAAGGAATGTATTTTGGAACATCTTTCTGATATACAAAGGAATATTATATCTAATACTTTAGCTAGACATGTAGCAGACAATAATTTGTATACATTTAAATTTAGAATTATAAAATAATAAGATGGAAGTTCACACCACAGAAGGCAAATGTACTGTTGCCAGCAAAATGAAGAATAAGTCCAGTAAAATGTATGGCAACACACAAACCAGGCATTATATTGAAGAATTCAACCATATAATACTAGTTAAAAGCTTTTAATGAAGGAGGTAAGCTTCATCAGACTAAACACCCTACAGGGTGTAGTCCATTTAAATACATTGCATCAACCAGACAACTTAATTACATTAATTTAAAGTGGAACTAGCCACAATTTCAATATAAAATCATTCAAGTATAACAAGAAATAAAAACATATATAATATATATAATATAAAACTTGTATATATATATATATATATATATATATATATATATGTGTATGTATATATATATATATATATATATATATATGTATATAT
Source organism: Protopterus annectens (assembly GCF_019279795.1). Lineage (NCBI taxonomy): Eukaryota > Metazoa > Chordata > Ceratodontiformes > Protopteridae > Protopterus > Protopterus annectens. The sequence goes on along the minus strand of NC_056748.1, from coordinate 884,609,316 downwards.
ATATATATATATATATATATATATATATATATATGTGTGTGTGTATATATATATATATATATATATATATATATATATATATATATATAGATATATATATATATATATATGTGTGTGTGTGTGTGTGTGTACAAAGAAACCTATGTGGTGTATAGGAGTATGTGTCAGCTAACATCCTTGAATGTTATATATTGTTTTATTTTATTTTACTGACAGTCTCCTTGATTTCAAAGTGGGCTTGATAGAGGCTCTTTCATTTAAGCCCTTCCCTCTATCTGCCCTAAGTCTTATAATCCATTTGACTTCCTTGCTCTCGGTCATATTCCTAATATATCCTTCTCGAATTGTGGGTGTAACCCTATCTATGACCATAAACCTAAACCCATGATCATTTCCTGATGTCACCACATGTTTTGCTAGGGCATTGTTGGCTGACCTAATTCTCATATTGTAAACATGTTCTCTCATCCTCTCTCTAAGGGACCTGTCCATTTTGCCAACGTAAAATGATTCACATATTATGCACATGGCAAGGTAAACCACATGAGAGGTCTTACAGTTGGCATTGATCCTAAATGTATATTGTTGCCCTGTATCTGGATGTATAAATGACCCAGTAGTATTAACATAACCACAAAATTGCAATTCCCACATGGATGCATACCAGTGGCTCTTTCAGTGCATCTACTGCTCTCCTTAGGATGGCATAAAAGCTTTTCAGGTTATGTTTATTTTTAAAAAGGAAGGTGGTATGTTCCCCAACCACTCCCCTAACCACTCGATCTGTAATCAGCACCCACCAATTCTTATTGATAATGTCCATGATCGGTTTAATATCTGTAGAGTAGAACATGGGTATTTTAACCTGATTAGATGTAACTTTATTATTAGGGTAAGTTGTGTCATCATTTTGTAGGAGAATAATACTGTCTAGCTCTATCAAGTTCTACAGAGTTCCTTGATTTTGTTTAGGAAACCCACCAAGTATGCTGTCTTCAGTCTCAGAGAAACAGAGTTATCAGTTATGTCAGCAGTTATATAAGTGAGATCTCCTTTTATGTCCATACCACAATTATGTATTTCTTCGTTTAATTTGAATTTTACATACAACATTTCATACTTGGTATGTCTTGTGACTGGGTCATTACTTCATTGTTTATTGATAAAATGCTAGAGTTACAAATCTTACTTTCAATTTTCAAATCTAATTAAAGAATACCTTGTCATTGCTGTTAACTTTTGAGCCAAACCAGGTTTATAGGTAAATGTACAATATTTATTAAGGCAGTATTTCTGTACTTTATTTAATTTAGTCTTGATTGTTAATTTGTTGATTGGATTATGGAATTAGGAAGAGGCAGACATGCTAACCATGTATGTTGGAGCATGTACATTTTTAGATGAAAACCACTGTTTAACATTAATGTGGAGACAAGTAAACAAAAACTTATTTGATTATTTATAATATAGTTGAAAAAGGAAGAGAAATGTTACTACCCATGCCACCATCTGAGAGGCTATCTATCTCATGTTTGCAAACATTCTCCTGCAGAAGATAACTGCCAAAGAAAAAAGTTATTCTATGGCTGTGATATGAAAGCAAAGTCCAGGCATAGGGCAACAGGGGTGGTAGTAAAGTGTAATTTAGAAAAGGTAGGAAAGATGGCAAAGGTGATCCAATAAAAAGTCCAAAAGAACACTCATATCTATTGCACCAAGTAAATAATGTGAGAAGGCAACAAGGAGAGCTGAGGGGATCCTGGTTTGCAGAATGACTGACACCATCAGAAAGAAAGATGAAGTTGTCATTCTTCCATACTGAATGGGAGAAGCATTTGTACTATTCTAGATGTCCTTTCTCAAGAAAGACAGACTGACTTCTTGCTTGAGTAACAATAAAAAGTGTGCCAGACTTGCTGCAGAGTTATATAAAGACAGACTGACTTCTTGCTTGAGGAACAATAAAAAGTGTGCCAGACGTGCTGCAGAGTTATATAAAGACAAACTGATGGAACTTCATGCAATAACATATTACAGAAAGACAGCACCTTTAAGAGTAGGGGAAGAGAAGAATATAATATAAAACTTGTATATATATATATATATATATATATATATATATATATATATATATATATATATATGTATGTATATATATATATATATATATATATATATATATATATATATATATATATATATATATGTGTATATATATATATATATATATATATATATATATATAGATATATATAGATATATGTGTGTGTGTGTGTGTGTGTGTACAAAGAAACCTATGTGGTGTATAGGAGTATGTGTCAGCTAACATCCTTGAATGTTATATATTGTTTTATTTTATTTTATTTTACTGACAGTCTCCTTGATTTCAAAGTGGGCTTGATAGAGGCTCTTTCATTTAAGCCCTTCCCTCTATCTGCCCTAAGTCTTATAATCCATTTGACTTCCTTGCTCTCGGTCATATTCCTAATATATCCTTCTCGAATTGTGGGTGTAACCCTATCTATGACCATAAACCTAAACCCATGATCATTTCCTGATGTCACCACATGTTTTGCTAGGGCATTGTTGGCTGACCTAATTCTCATATTGTAAACATGTTCTCTCATCCTCTCTCTAAGGGACCTGTCCATTTTGCCAACGTAAAATGATTCACATATTATGCACATGGCAAGGTAAACCACATGAGAGGTCTTACAGTTGGCATTGATCCTAAATGTATATTGTTGCCCTGTATCTGGATGTATAAATGACCCAGTAGTATTAACATAACCACAAAAATTGCAATTCCCACATGGATGCATACCAGTGGCTCTTTCAGTGCATCTACTGCTCTCCTTAGGATGGCATAAAAGCTTTTTCAGGTTATGTTTATTTTTAAAAAGGAAGGTGGTATGTTCCCCAACCACTCCCCTAACCACTCGATCTGTAATCAGCACCCACCAATTCTTATTGATAATGTCCATGATCGGTTTAATATCTGTAGAGTAGAACATGGGTATTTTAACCTGATTAGATGTAACTTTATTATTAGGGTAAGTTGTGTCATCATTTTGTAGGAGAATAATACTGTCTAGCTCTATCAAGTTCTACAGAGTTCCTTGATTTTGTTTAGGAAACCCACCAAGTATGCTGTCTTCAGTCTCAGAGAAACAGAGTTATCAGTTATGTCAGCAGTTATATAAGTGAGATCTCCTTTTATGTCCATACCACAATTATGTATTTCTTCGTTTAATTTGAATTTTACATACAACATTTCATACTTGGTATGTCTTGTGACTGGGTCATTACTTCATTGTTTATTGATAAAATGCTAGAGTTACAAATCTTACTTTCAATTTTCAAATCTAATTAAAGAATACCTTGTCATTGCTGTTAACTTTTGAGCCAAACCAGGTTTATAGGTAAATGTACAATATTTATTAAGGCAGTATTTCTGTACTTTATTTAATTTAGTCTTGATTGTTAATTTGTTGATTGGATTATGGAATTAGGAAGAGGCAGACATGCTAACCATGTATGTTGGAGCATGTACATTTTTAGATGAAAACCACTGTTTAACATTAATGTGGAGACAAGTAAACAAAACTTATTTGATTATTTATAATATAGTTGAAAAAGGAAGAGAAATGTTACTACCCATGCCACCATCTGAGAGGCTATCTATCTCATGTTTGCAAACATTCTCCTGCAGAAGATAACTGCCAAAGAAAAAAGTTATTCTATGGCTGTGATATGAAAGCAAAGTCCAGGCATAGGGCAACAGGGTGGTAGTAAAGTGTAATTTAGAAAAGGTAGGAAAGATGGCAAAGGTGATCCAATAAAAAGTCCAAAAGAACACTCATATCTATTGCACCAAGTAAATAATGTGAGAAGGCAACAAGGAGAGCTGAGGGGATCCTGGTTTGCAGAATGACTGACACCATCAGAAAGAAAGATGAAGTTGTCATTCTTCCATACTGAATGGGAGAAGCATTTGTACTATTCTAGATGTCCTTTCTCAAGAAAGACAGACTGACTTCTTGCTTGAGTAACAATAAAAAGTGTGCCAGACTTGCTGCAGAGTTATATAAAGACAGACTGACTTCTTGCTTGAGGAACAATAAAAAGTGTGCCAGACGTGCTGCAGAGTTATATAAAGACAAACTGATGGAACTTCATGCAATAACATATTACAGAAAGACAGCACCTTTAAGAGTAGGGGAAGAGAAGAAAAAAGAAGGATGAACAGGATACTGAGAAGGAAAGTGATATGGAGGAGGAAGAGGAAGAGAATGAGGACAAAGACCATGAAAAGGATGAGGAAGAAGATTAGGAGGATGACAAGGAGAATGAGGAACAGAAGGGAAAGGAATAAGAGAAAGATGAAGTGGTATTGGAGGAGGATAAGAAGCTAAGGAGAAGGTTGAGGGAGGCTTGGGCAGAAAGATACAGTGCAAGTTTGAAAAATGGAAGGAATACAGAACAAGGGGCAAGGTTACAAAATGCGTCATTGTGATGGAAATGAATATCTGGCTATATCATGACAGGCCTAAAATTATTCAACACTGACAAATGTCAGAAAAACTGAAAGAAACAGAGAAAGAGAGAGAATTAAATGAGAAAGTAGGCTGTTTGTAGATGGATCCAAAACCCATATGTTAGATAGGGAAAAGAACATGTAAGGTGTGTAAAGTAATTTTAATATGTCATTGTGTGCTTTGTTTCTATATCATTAAACAACCACCTTTGCACTACAGCATGTCTGCACCTATCAGAATGCTACTTAAACCAGTGGTGATCAAAGATCAGAAAGTATTGCACTTCGGCGTAATATAAATAAATAAATAAACAGAGATGTGCTTAATCAGATAACCATGGCTGTGTGTGTGTGTGTGTGTGTGTGTGTGTGTGTGTGTGTGTGTGTGTGTGTGTGTGTGTGTGTGTATGAATGTTGCAAGGGACATAAATCATAGGTTTATGTAAAATACACTTGCTATTAAAGCTTCATCCATATATTTACTGCTTTCCAGGTCCAAAGTACAACTTCATTCCAGTAATAGTATACTATGCATGCTTCCTTTACAAGAGGGTGTGTGTCGTTTTGCTAACACATTAAATCAATGGAAAAAGTGAAAGTCTCTGATGAGAACTGAAGTTTGCCTGCCAAGAATTACATGCTGCTGGTGCTCTCAGCAATACAATGCAGTCTATTAGAAATGTATACAGCAGCACTCTTCACCTACGCGTATCCTGATGCTACTCACATAGAATATCTTCCTTCCAGAAGCCAAAAACTGTACAGTCGTGGAATATATTTAATCAAAGAAAATACACACACAGTATGTTCTTGTGATCTTATTGTATGCCATTCAAAAAGCCCATTTTAAGTTATATATTCAAAGCACTGTGTTACAGAAACAACAGCAACTATATGAAATCATAAACAGCATAGTCAAAGCAATGTTTCTGAGCAGTACTTCAGATGTTATACTTTTGAATATTACACTGCATTTTGCTGCTTTTTGACTATGTAAATATGGATGCACCTTCCATCAAAGTGACTGCAAAGACAGTTGGTAGCTGGGTCATCATGAAATACTTTTATATTATTCCTCTCTTCGTAAACTGAAGCTGGACTGCTACATATTTATTTATTTATTTTATTTATTTGCAGTTGGTTTACCAGGATAGTCCATTGGGCCAAAAGAACCCGTTTTCAATGGAGTCCTGGGGAGAAAAGCTCCAAAAACAATTAGCATGGTTACAATAAGGTATTTAGTTTCAATTATACATATATTTTTGATAGCAGTATGTTTACTCAAAAGATAAATGTTTGACTCATATCTTACTGCTTTCACATTCTGAGAACTGTTGCAGTTAATGGGCCGTTTGTGCCAGAGATGAGTGCCCTGGGAGCCAGTCTGCTGCTGAAAAATCTTTGTGGAATCATCTGACAGAATGTGAAGCTGTGTAAGGAATAGGGGTTAAACAATAAAAGTATTGCACTTTGGCACAATATAAATAAATAAATAAACAGAGATGTGCTTAAGCAGATAACCATGGTCGTGTGTGTGTGTGTGTGTGTGTGTGTGTGTGTGTGTGTGTGTGTGTGTGTGTGTGTGTGTGTGTATATATATATATATATATATATATATATATATATATATATATATATATATATATATATATATATATTTATATAAATGTTGCAAGGTACATAAATCATAGGTTTATGTAAAATACACTTGCTATTAATAAAGCTTCATCCATATATTTACTGCTTTCCAGGTCCAAAGTACAACTTCATTCCAGTAATAGTATACTATGCATGCTTCCTTTACAAGAGGGTGTGTGTCGTTTTGCTAACACATTAAATCAATGGAAAAAGTGAAAGTCTCTGATGAGAACTGAACTTTGGCTGAAAAGAATTACATGCTGATGGTGCTCTCAGCAATACAATGCAGTCTATTAGAAATGTATACAGCAGCACTCTTCACCTACGCGTATCCTGATGCTACTCACATAAGAATATCTTCCTTCCAGAAGCGAAAAACTGTACAGCCGTTGAATATATTTAATCAAAGAAAATACACACACAGTATGTTCTTGTGATCTTAGTGTACGCCATTCAAAATGCCCATTTTAAGTTATATATTCAAAGCACTGTGTTACAGAAACAACAGAAACTATATGAAATCATAAACAGCATAGTCAAAGCAATGTTTCTGAGCAGTACTTCAGATGTTATACTTTTGAATATTACACTGCATTTTGCTGCTTTTTGACTAAGTAAATATGGATGCACCTTCCATCAAAGTGACTGCAAAGACAGTTGGTAGCTGGGTCATCATGAAATACTTTTATATTATTCCTCTCTTCGTAAACTGAAGCTGGACTGCTACATATATTTTTGATAGCAGTACATTTACTCAGAAGATAAATGTTTGACTCATATCTTACTGCTTTCACATTCTGAGAACTGTTGCAGTTAATGGGCCATTTCTGCCAGAGATGAGTGCCATGGGAGCCAGTCTGCAGCTGAAAACTCCTTCTGGAATCATCTGACAGAATGTGAAGCTGTGTAAGGAATAGGGTTTAAACAATAAAATAATAAAATGTATGCAACTGCATAACTTAAGTGCCATGAACTTAGACATTTGGTTGGTGATGGCATGCATTGCTATAGCTCATAGAAAATAATTTGGCATTATGAAGTGAATTAGCAAGCCACTAACCAAAAAGGAAAATGTCTGTATGGCTCACACCTTGGCAATAATACTGAACTGAGTCACATAACTCTTTATTAGAATATATTTTGTTGGGGGACGCTTTCTGGTTATCTGCTCTCTGCATAAATTGTCATGCAAAGGACTATGACCTGGACTGTAGCTTTGGGGAAGTTCTGGGGCAATATCATAATATAAAGTGTGGGTCCAGGATGTAAGTTCTTTTTAGTGGCATGACTTATGCAAATTTTTAATATTTTATATACCTCAGTTGTATATCATAATGCAGTCTCAAACTGCTGCTCATTTCTTCTTAGCAAGAAAATATATGATCTATTTCTTTTAGTAATAAACTCCTTGCAAGATATCTCCAAGCAAAACTTAAAAAAGAAACTTGAGAAATTGAACAGGAGACACTGACAGAAATATTGGGGTCAAAGCCTACTCCTCTTCTATGATATCTCATTACTGATACAGTCTTCATGGTGCATGTAACAACTGACAGAATAAATCAACAATACAGGCTACTACAATGCCTGTTTACCTCTAGTAGACATTCAACAATAGCACAATTTATCTAGTGCATAGGATTAAGGCTATGTCCTGTTTATGAGCTGTATCCTGTAATCTAGGGTTTGATTCCATCAACCTCCATTTGACTACTGTGTATTATGAGTGAGTCACTTAGTAGTCTCAGGTCATGCATAAAAGAGACACTTGTGTCCGACAGACAAACCTGGTTACAAATAGAGATAGTAAAATAAAATTATGAAAAACAATGAGTGAGAGGATGAAGTGACCTCAGACATGGAAGTTTGATACCTGATAACTCATATTATCAGGCATTAATAACAAACACAAAAAAAAGAGCTACATGTATTAATCCAGACCTAAACTGATAGGCAAGGCTGGACTTGGTTCACACATTAAGCCATAGAGACCTAATAGACATGACTTACCATGTAAGTCATTACTAAGGGAAATACTCTTGCAAGTTATAACTGTAAGTTATCACCTGACAATTTTTCAAAGCTGAAATACTTGTATCATAATTTTCTAAACACTTCCTTTCAAAAGTGTTTTATGCTGAAATGACTATATTGCCCAAAGGGCTTTTTTTGAAGTCTCCCCAACGCATCCCATGTTGTAAAAATACAGATCTAATCAAAAGTATGCTCCTCCAAAACCTCCACATTGGAGGCTGCACCCTCAATCACTCTGCTAAATATTATAACCAACTCGGTCACCAAACCATTTGAGAAAGCAAAGTACTTCAATATCATGAAAAAGCAAAGCCTTATTTTTTCCAAAAGAGTTGTTTTGAGCAATTGTGGATTCAGCCTAGTAAGCCTTATTTATTTTTATCAGCATTTATCTCTCCTTGCATTGGCTGTATATTGCTTGCATTGCATTGTATCAGTCAGGTAGACCTACTAATCATAATTAGCTTTTTCTGTAGTGACCTGGCTAAGTGTCTTGATCAGAACTCCACAGTTTGTAAATGTAGATGAGGGAGTGTGACCCACGATTACAGGATGAAGATCATTAACAACTCATAGTTGTGTTTGTGCTAAATTGCCAGACATTCAGAGAACAGTGCCTCTGAGACAGTGTCCAACAAAATTAAGAGTTGAATGTTTGCATTTCAAGAGAATTTTGAAATCTTGGTTTAACTGGTACATTCATCTGCTCTAGTTCTGTAATTATACAATAATTTAAATAGTATTTTGTTGTTAAAAATGCTATTTGAAACCATGAACCAAAAATTTCATGTGCCGAGCCAGAAAATTGTTCAGAGGGATCAAAGCTGTATCCCAGTTAACAAATAACTGAATAAATAAATTACAATACTGTGATGTTTATATCAGTATGTTATTTTTATAAGAACACTGGAAAACATTGATTACCTAGTAAAATGTAGCAGAGTAATTCTGAATGCACTGATTGCTGGATGAGTTTGGCAACTAATTTAAATTGCAATAAATAGAGATGGACATACATGAAAATGAAACAGATTTTTAATCTGAACTTTATTAACAATAAACCAGTGTTACAGTGGCTGGAACAACTTGAAAACATCTGACAAAAAATCATTTGGTGGGGGCAGTTTTACAGACTTGCATTTATCATAAGAATGTTGATCTAGATAAAGATAAAACCACATAATAAACAAACATGACTATAACAATTTACCAACTAGCCATTAAAAGTTCTGCCTAACTAGACATTATCAGCTGGTAATCTGGGTGAAACAGTTTATGCTGGTGATATTTCTGGGGTCAATGAATGGATAGGTTGCATCTTGAAGGGGCTTAAATCGATTTACATCTGTGTTCTTAAACATTTTGCATGTCTTATTGTATTAGACCCCAGTTCATGAGCTGTTATGTCAAACTTGCTCACAATATTTCATGGCTGTGAGTATGAGGTATGACATTGTAATCAAAGCCCTAGTATTATGGAGAGGTGTTTTGATAATACGATAAGGTTATCTGCACAATATGAGGCCATAATTTCAAAACCCAGGGGCAATCCCAGAATTTTCTCATGTTTTTGTCCTCTGTAGACTGAATCCAGAAGGTAACTTAGTTGATAGCTTTTTTACAATTCCAGTATACATCACATGCCAATAATAATAGGTTTTCCTAAAGCAGGAAACCTTGTTTATTTCCCATAATATGGTGTGATTTGCTTCTGACATAAAACTAGCTCTTTGGCCTGATTCAGAGACGCATTTTTCCATATCACATTTTATATTTCTCAGAGCAGCTTTAACATTGTTCAGATTTAGTGCCTTCTAGTAATTAAAAAATTAAGGTCTGATGAAATTGCCTCTTGGAGAAACACACTAAGTAGGCAAAAAAATGTGAGTTATTCTGTCATTGAGGAAATATCAAACTGACGAGTGCCACAAAGCTTCATGTTGGTGTCTGCAGAGGTAACATTTCACCAGATTGTTACAAGCATGAATTTGGACTTTCATAGCTAGAGCTTAGCCAGCTCCTACCATTTACCTTAAGTCAGCTAAAGTGGTTATATCTTTTGATTGTCACATACTTCAGTATAAAACAATTTTTATTTATAGGCTAGCTTCAATATTAATCTTTTTTGATAATTATTACTGGGAAGCATTAGGTCCTTTCCCAGTTTGGGAAGAGTGGTGGTCTGGGACACGTTTCGGTATTTGGAGATGACCCTATTTTTGCCGAATGCCTCTGCTGATTTTCCATTGACAGCTTGTTCTCTTGCCTGGAAGGCTTTCTGCTTTTTATCGCCGAAGCTAGCAAGTAACTCTCTCCTTCACAGAACTGCGAACGCTTAAGGTATCCATTTCTGAACTATGAGCAGACTGGGTTATAGGAAACTAAAAAAAAACATAATAATAATAATAATAATAATAATAATAATAACGGAATTCCTGATAATTCAAGAACCAAAACAGCAAAAATTCTGGAATCTCAAAAAACAGCACCACCAGATGAAAGTTGTATCACATCAAATATAAAACAGCAGGAACCACATATAAAAATCAAAAATGGAGTTTAGTGAAAAAAAGGTTAAGCACCAAATTAATATTAAAACTAGTGCTTTTATCTCTTACTATTTACAAATGGGACTTTTTGATTTTTATATATTGTTCCTGCTGTGATATATTTGCTGGACTGTGACTTTCATCTGGTGGAGGTAGTTTTTGGGATGCCTGAATTTTTGCTGCTTTGGCTCATGGTTCGTTGGAGAACCATAGGCCTTACTAGACTGGAAATGTTTTATTGATGTCCAAAGGGTCTATCTTTGTTGCACCACCCTCTTCCCTTGGTTTGATTCTGCTTCTTACCCCACTCTTTGTACTTTCTCAAACAGTAAAGTAAAAGGTGGTCTGTCTTGTCTCGCATTGTCCTTGCCTGTGTGGCTGTGCCATTTGATACTTAAGTCCATCCTGACTCTTTAATGAGTGATAACATTTTTATTTGTACACTTCATTTGTACAAAGCAGAGGCTGACCTCTCAGATGTCTGATGATGGGTATCTTCTATCTTTGCACTTCATTTGTGCAAAGCAGAGGCTGACCTCTCAGATGTCTGATGATTGGTATCCTCCTCATGCTTGAGCAGTGCTTTACCTTTGGAGTAGCAGTCCTTAACTTCTGCATGGTGCATACCTGTAATTTCATGCTTAAACATGTCCAATCGAACTAACTCATATCTTATACACTCTTGACAAAGTTGAATGTGCTTATCTTTTTGTGTTGTTTCCATTGCTGGATTGAAATAAAGAAGGCTACTGCAAGTTATTTTAACTAAACTAAATTAGGCGGACAGCCTGAGGGGTTAATAAGATACTTTTGAGTTAGCTTGAGAAAGTTAGGTCTAAGTTTTAGGATTTTTCCATATTAAGGGACCAACTTTGCACTGTTTTGCTAAAGTATTTACTATATAAAATTGTCTTCCAATTTTCACATAACAGTACAACCCAGTCTTACAATTAAGCCATAATACAAATAATTAGCAATTAAAATTTATAATGATCGGTGTACTTATTTGAAAATATTATTCATTGTTTGTGTATTGAATTTATTTTACATATTAAACTGTTTATTTTGTACATCTTTATGAATATGTACAGTAAGACTGTACTATAGCAAGTATATCAGTATATGTAGCAAATAAATCTCTAACCCAAACTCCAGAACATCAGTGCCTCCAAAGTGGCAATTAAGTTACTTTTCCATTTATTTATTTTCAGTCCAGTTTTATCTATTACTGTTTTAAAACAATGACATTGGTGGAGCCCCTTCCACCTCCAGGATACTTCTCCACTAGATATTATTCGATAGATACTTGGAGCTGACTATAATCGTATCACTTATTTTGCCATGACAAAATTGTAATCTCACTTCAGTGGTGAAATTGGGTAGTATGATTCTGTTTTTTTACCTCCTGTTTTCAGATTTCAGAGCCATAGCTAAAGCACCATTTTTTTTATGATAAGGAGGGGGTACTACTACTATGTTGCCATACCTTACTAAAATGTATTCTATATCTGAAATCATAGGATATTCAAAAATATGTACAAGACTTTAAGAATATCGTTCACTCTATCTCCTCTTTCAACATAAAAGATGTTGAACAATATTATCATTCAACAGGTTTCCCCACTGGCAAATGGAGTAAATATTTATATTGTTAAATATTACCAACATATAGAGCTATTTTTAATTTACAAAACATCACATTATTATACCCTCACTTGTCAGTGTTAGTGCTTCGGGAATATGTTGCATTGTGCGATTATCAAATGAAATGCAAAGTTTTTTATTAATCTTGGGACAAGAGCTGTGTGTTGCCATCGCAGTCTTTCAAACTGACTTGAACACTCATCTGTTTAGCTCGTACCTCTCAACTGTCCTCATTTTCAGAGAATGTCAAAATTGTCGCCTTATATTTTTGGTCTGTTTCTCATAAAATGTGTGCTTTTCTGTCAAATCACTGAGGGTTGAAGCCACTAAATAATGACATACATTTAATTTTCAGACTTTATATACTTTAGAAAATACATCCTAGCACAAATCATTTTATTCTAGTAATGTTTAAAGTTTATAAGAGCAATATTTAAAATCTGTCCCTATTTTTGGACCTTTGTCTTCTAATTATTTTAGGCTTTGTCCAGGTTTCTTGAACTAGGAGGTCAAGAGGTGTGGTTCAACTAAAACTATTGAAAAAATATCCTAACACAGGAATTCCTCCTTTCTGTAGAAGCCTGACTCTAACTCCCAACTTCTATTGACACCCCACCCAAAAAAAAGTATTTTCTTTATTACTAAAACATTACAAGAGGAGAAACCTGACTTCTCTGATATCTCTTTCAATAACATTACAACTGAACTGTTTCACAAACCAAGCTGTTAAGAGTACCCACTGATAAAAATATGATATTTGATCTCCATATAAAAGAGACAGTCAAAAAAAACACAGCAAAACCTTGGTCTCCTCTGCACAATTAACTGAACAAGTATGTATAGCTACAGCATACCTACTTTTAACCCTTCTGACCAGAGCCTCCATATTTATCATTCTACAAACTGCCCAATTGAATCTACTAGAACATTGTTATAACAAAATTTGCAGTGAACCTACTGCACAGGTCACACTATAGCTTAGCCCTAAAAATCTCCTCTCTTTAGAACTCCCTCACTGCTTGTCTTACTTTCAACTGAGTATGACATAGTCTAATCAACAACCTTAAAAAATGCCCAAGCTTGGGCAATATTTCTGTTCAGTATATTCCAAATATAACCCTGTGTTCAAGTTAGAAAAACTTACTAAGTGTGACCAAATCAACAAACTCAGCAGCAGAATCTCTATTCTCATGTCATGTCAATTTGCTTCTTTCGGTTTTTCCCGGTTTGGGGTCGCCACAGCGGAACTCCGGTCCGCTAATGATTGGCAGTAGATTTTGACGTGCTGGCTTGCCGGGCCTAACGCACAACCTTCAATGAAGGAACGCCCATTCACGCATGTCGCCACACCGTAGATGCTCTAACTGAGAACTGAACGGGCAACGTCTAACTGTGAGGCGACAACGCTACCGCAGCACCACAACCACAGCTCTCATGTCATGTCAATAAAATGTGGAATGGCGTACCATTCCCTATAAGTAGACTCCACACAAATCCTTCAAAAAACTCCTAAAATTGTATCTCATGGATAGTTGGACTTGCTCTTGCTCCATCCCTGTCTGAAATACTATTTTTTCTCACTTAATCCCATATTAACTCATCCAGCCTTTCTTTTAACCCCGACTGATATTCTGTGTTTTCTCTCATTGCTTTATCATCTCTTCTGGCTCTTTTATATCCATTGTCCTACTTATCTTATTCTGCTTGTGATCTGTAATCTATCTCAATCCACTGAGGAGTACACATATTGCAAGATTTTCTGCTTATTTTATGCTGTACAACTGTTTGAAAATTGTATTGTAAAATCTTGTTATTGTTTTGTATACATTCATGTGGAGATTTTCTCCCCGGGCCTCCACTGAAAATGGGGTTGTCCTAGCTGGATCATCCCAGTAAATAAATAAATAAAATGTATAAATAATAAACTATATTTTAGAAAGCCTGGATGTTCAAAACTTGCTAAATTCCAGAAGTATGATTACTCTTATAAAGGACGTCCCAGTATGTAAGCATAAGATTAATAACAACCAAACAGTGGAGGTAATATGCATTCATTATGATAGAAACGTATCTCTTCACACATGCAGAAACAATCTGACAATTAGTGCAGAGAATTAAGGTTGTTACCAGTTAACAAATTGCATCTCATTGTCCAGGATTTAATATCCTGTGTCTGTCTTTGCCTAACGTTTGATTCTGAGCAAGTCATTTAAATAGACATTGCTGCTGGGCAATTGGGAAAATGGGCTAGGCTTCTCAATGGTCTCCAGGACTGCATGCCTGGTTAATACATATGAACCAATGATGCTATCATTCAGACAGTTCTAGGAAAACTGTTACATCATGTTAATGCATCCCCTGACGACTCATGAGGAAACATTAGGAAAATATTTTCACAATTGAAAGCAGTATGGTAAATGTGGGAGGATGGCAATCCAGAGACCCAGTGTGGCAGGAGTAAGGAGTCAGAGTAGCAGCTGTACACAACATTTAATATAAGAATGGGGGGGGGGGCAAGACAATGACAGTTATATAGAGACCCAGAGTCAAATTCAGCGAAAGGGAATTAGCACAGTGGCTACAAAAGAGGGCTAGAATACGATTGTAGTTAGACAGTAAAACAGAACAGTTTTAGCTAAAATGAAAAAAAAAAAGACTGGAAAGAATATCAGTACAATAACTGAAGGTCAGCTAATAGGAAACTGTGAGAGACAAATCAATCCAAGACAGCAGTCGGAACAGAGGCACAAGAAGTATTCATACAGAAACTACGACACAAACAGAAGAAGTGAGGATCATTTGAAAAATGAGCACCAAAAGTGAGTTAAACAGGAAATGTAAGAGTTCTGAACCTATATTTACTAGTATCATGCAGAACATTCAAACAAAGCTAACCTATCAGCAACAGGTATCAGTAAGCTAAGATAGTAAACCTGCCAATAAATTTTGTTATGAGATTTGCATCAGCATCAACCCCATTTCCCCCATTTTGTACATGGGGTCAGGGAGTTACATCAGCTGTGACCATCACCTAGAGACAGTATTCACACCACTGGGTGTTCTGAGATATCCTTTGCAACTGGACAGAAACATAGAGAAGGAGAAAAAAGTAAAAGGGTGGTATCCACTAATGCTTAGAAACAGACAGAATAACCTGAAAGGAAAGACTGCACTCAGGAGGTCTGTACTAATACTAGAGACAGTAAAGTATGTGATTTGCAGTTACACATTCATTACATTTGCATATGATTTTGCATAATAATAATAATTAATAATAATAATTTAGAACTTTCCTTTGAAGAGCAAAACTTAGAATAGGCTGCTGTGCCAGTATATTTGTGGGAAGAAGTATTCTTTCCAGCTTAAAGCAAGTTACTGAATAAAGTAACCCTGTGTTTGTGCACTTCTAGACAAGTCATATAAATTTAAAAAAAACACAGAAGGAAGATAATGTTTTACGTAGGGCTAGAAAGATCATAGCAAATGTTGAAAGAGAGAATATTGAACAGGGTGTCCCATTACTTCTTACCCCATTTAGAGGTCGATACACTGCCTCTCATATAAAGAAAATGAAGACATTTTTTCATTTACTAATGCCAAGACCTTGTAAGACACTAGTAGTTAAGCTAGCCCTTACTCATGTGCTGGAAGGCCACCTGGGGGGTGTACAAAATTAAGGTAAGAGTATATAATTAGCTTGGGATAAAGTTAACACCCTAACAAGACAGATTTCCTTTTGCGTCTCCTTGTTTTATCAGTTCAATGAAATTAATATATAAAACTGATCAGTATTATAAGGACATATTCTAATGCTGCACATCAGGAAACAATACCATGTTTATTTTATGAGTTAAGGCTGTGAGCAGTAGTTTTTGTGGTAAAGGGTTTGATTCCCCCAGCCCTCATTTACCTATTATTAGACCTTGAGAAAGTTATTTAACACATTACTTAGGAGCAACTGGGAATTTGAGTTAGGATCCTCAATATTCCTCTGGACGGCAAGCTTAGTAGCTACCTATGAACAAAGGTAGGAATAATGACAAGAGAAGATAAAAGTACTGAAAAAACAAGTAATAATTTTGAAATGTTAAAAGGATGAGAAGAAAGACTGACTGTAGTAGTGAAGTAGTAGAGTCACATGCTTTTGAACACAGAGTCATAAAAGCGTAGAGATGAGGCACAAGGGTAAAAAAGGAAAGACATAAAATGGGGAAAACAAATTCCTCTGCATACTCTTTCTGTTAATGTTAACGGTTTTACAACTGGTTGAGGTTTATTATATTGCACTGGTTATAGGACTAAATGGGAACATAGGTTGTTTGCAGGACACTAGGTGTATTAATCAACATGGAATGAGATAAGGAAAGAAAAAGAAGTAATGTGGTCTCTTGGAGTACAAGAATATTCAGGTTTAGCTACTATAATTAAGGGTAATATGAATATTATGATTCTTAATTGCATAAATCTATACATATTTATATTAATATATATAGATAGATATAGATATATATATAAAGCTATGTATGCATACACACACACACACACACACACACACACACACACACACACACACACACACACACACGTGAAGACAAGTTATTTGAGAAAAATATATCTGTAGCTGTTAAATAATACAGGAGTTTTGTAGATGGGGTGTTAATTAAACACTGGTAAGGCAACAAGGCAGGGACAGGAAAGACAGGTGACAAGAAAGGAAGAGGTACAAGGCAGGGAACTGCACATTAAAATGACACATGAGAAACTATTATGAGAAGTATTCCCTTTAAGAAGAGGGTGACTGGTTACTTTTCCCCATTTTTGTGGCAATAGATGTATTGAATGAGAAGAGTCAATACGTTGAAATAGACTTTACAGACTAAATTCCGGTTTGCTGTTAGGCTACAAATAAAAATGATAACATGAAGGCTAAAATGATCCACAGGACAGTCAACGAGATTCTGCTTTGGAGTGATGACTGCAAAGTAAAAGGTTTGTCCAAACTGCTTTGAGTTATGGGTAACAGTAAAGGCAAATCTAGTGTCAGAAAACAAAACTAAAGTAAGGAAAATGAAGAAAGATTGTGAAGAAAGTTATTAAATAAATACAAGGTTTTCATGAGGGCTTGGAAGGAAATCAGCAGAATGACATAAAAAAGAGAATTACGTTATGAGCAAATTCATGTTATTTTAAAAAGTAACAATAAAGGTACAGATCAAAATACAAATATTTGTATTAAATAACAAAAAAAAAAAAAAGAAAAAGAAATGGAATTTGTCCTTATTGCTACAGACAAAATTGATAGAGCTAGCCATAGCAAAAATGCACTCAAACCTACCGACATACAAAGAAAGTATGCAATGTGAATATGGAAGATTTGTATCCTTTGGGGAGATGTATTTATGTATATGTATGTATATATATATATATATATATATATATATATATATATATATATGTGTGTGTGTGTGTGTGTGTGTGTGTATCGTGAATATTTTTCTACTTGCCATCTGATTGTATTATGTTATGTAGTATCATTAGATTAATTTAGTAAGCTCAGCTGATTCCTTATAGTCATACCTCTGAACTGTACAGATTTTTGCAGAATGTCCAGATTTTTCTCTATTATTTTTGGCCAGTTTTTCATAAAATGTTGGTTTTCTGTCAAATTAGTGACAAATCATTAAAGACTGAAGTTAGAAAATAATGACAGACATTTGAGTTTCAGACTTTACACATTTCAGAAAATTCATGATAATGCAAAAACTGTTATTCTATCAACTTTCTAAGTGTGTAACAGCAACATTTTAAAATTGTCCCTATTTTTGGGCCTTTGTCCCACTTTTATTTATAGGTTTGTCCAGATTTCTTGCTCCAAGAGGTTGAGAGGTACGCTTATAGCTATAACTTATTAAGCTAATTTGTGCTCACAATGCAAATAGTTCCTTTTATATAACCATGTGAGTGCATCTCAGATGTAGATTTTATTCCACTAGATGGCAATGCACACAAGTACTTCAAGGGGAAGTTTTAATGCTCTTTGTTAATACTAAATGCAGATTTTTAAAGATCATAATTATTCAGTTGTGTTATTCTTTTATTTGGTAGGCATTACTGCTGGTTATACAAAGTTTATATAATACTGTTAAAACTGGTAGCTGTTAAAAAGTTTTGAAAATAACAATGGTTGTGAGTGCAAATATAATGGCTGTGTGTTTTTTGAACGGGTTCATACTGAAGAATACTTTCGGTAAAACCAATCTATTGCTGTGCATTTGCTGGATCAGTTTTGTGAAGTCTGTGTCTGTAATAAAGCAGGCATCATTTATATTACTGTTTGTTATTGGAATTGTAGCTCTTATCGATTAATGCAGATCTTAAAAGAATTATGATTCTAGTGTTAATTATATTAATAAGCAATTTATATAAGGAAATCTGTGTAACACCATAATGGTTACTTCTGTAAAGTGCTGAAGCTATACGATGTAGTAAGGTAGCACTGCTCACTGACCCCTATTTTAATTGGATTTAAAACAAGTTCAGTTAAAATGCTGTATGTGCAGTTTGTAGGAAACAGAGTCTAGAGATAAGGCTTTGAAATAATCTGCATAGGACATTGTGTTTATGCCCTGTATTATTTTTGTGAGGAACCTCTGTGGACATTCCAGTTGTTGCATGTGCCTGGTCAGGCACATAGAGAAAGGGACATTATACTCAATAATGGGTCTGATGATGGCTGACTACAGTGGTGTGATGACTTCTCTGGACCTAGATGCCATGCCCTTACATATAAGTTGAGTGACACAGAATGATTTTCTTAAAACCTTAGACAAATGTTCAAAAATCAGGTTACTATCGGGTCTATATTATCGAACCCTATTCAGCGAAAGCTGAAAATATCGAAGCAACAGAAAACCAATTTTTTTCCTAGGTAAAGAATTTGGTTATCCATTTCTGTTGCTTCGGTATTTTCAGCGCTATGGTGGAAAGTTACAGGTCGGGTTCAGGTAAGTGTGTGATTGAGTGCGGGTTAAGTGAGTTAGGGTTAGGGCGTGGGTCAGGTAAGTGTGCGATTGTGTGGACGTGAGGGTTAGGGCGAGGTAGGTGAGTTAGGGTTAGGGTGCAGGTGAGGTGAGTGTGCGATAGTGACGGACCTAGGGTTTGGGTTAAGGTAAGTGGATAGTTAGTGATGTGTGTATAGTTTAGTGTAGGGTTAGGTGTAGGATTTTAGGTGTATGTGAGTGGATTTCTGTTTGTTTGGTGTGCTTGTGTTGTGTGTATGTGTTTTGGAACAGCAAATTTTTTCCCTAGGAAAAAATTTGCTGTTCTGTATGTTCAATGTTTTCAGCTTTTGCTGAATAGGGTTCGATATTAGAACATTCGAAGTTTTGAAACTTCAATGTTCTAATATAGACCGGTTACTATCTACATGAGTCCTCAAATTCTTGACTACTGTGTCTACTTTCAGGAGTATTTTATCAATGAAGTAGTGTCTCTGGGTGGCCAACTTCCCAAAAAATACTATTATGTATTTCTTGACATTGAATTTTAAGCCATGGTTTTGGTACTAGCCATGTGTCTGTGTTAGATATTCATGTAAAATGTTAGTATCTTGGGGGGGGGGGGGTTCTCCGATTGCTCCTAGCTTGCAATCATTTGCAAACTTGGTAAGCCAGGGGCCCTTAATATTGGCCTTGACTTCTGAAAAATAAATGCCAAAGTGGAGCACACCCAGCACAGAGCCCTGGGATACACAACATATGACTAGCCACTTTGTGGAGGTGGTCTCTTCAATCCTAACTTCCTGGGTCCTGTCTGTGAGCCAGCTGGCTATCCAGCAAGTTACATAGGGGTTTATACCAATTCAGTGAGTTTGTTTACATTGCCTGAGTGGGGTATTGTATCAAATATCTTAGCTAGGTCAAGTAGGCAGTATGTACCACTTTGCCCTTATCCATTGACTTGGTGACCTTTTCAGTGAAGTCCACCAGTTTCAGCAGGCATGACTTGCCTTTGA
The DNA here is from genome assembly GCF_019279795.1 of Protopterus annectens. NCBI lineage: Eukaryota > Metazoa > Chordata > Ceratodontiformes > Protopteridae > Protopterus > Protopterus annectens. Next base: position 884,588,900 of record NC_056748.1, on the reverse strand, counting down.
AAAAATGAGACTGGGATGAGTCCAGTGTCTGAAGGTTTTCTATTTCATTGTCAATCATTTTTATGATAATTTTTCCATGACTTTGCATGTAAGACAGTCAGACTAATGGGTCTGTAGTTCCAGGGTTCCTTTGATGGTCCGCTGTTGTGCAGAGGGATGACTGTTGCAGTTTTCCATGCAGAGACTATGGTTGAACAGTGACACCAGTGGCCCTAAGAGGTCTATTTAGGAGGCATCCTGGGATATTACTGGGGGCCCATCAAAGGTGTATTCTTGGCCTTATAGAATGCATCTAAGACAAGCTCCCTACTTATAGTTGAAGGGATTATGTTAGATGGGATTTCTTGAGGGACAGCTAGAAGTGAGGGGGTAAAGTTGGAACTGAATGACTCTTGTTTCCATGAATGTGGCTACTTTTACCAACAGTGTGGCACATTTTCATTTGAAGAAGGCCTTATGGTTGTCCTTGGCCTGGGACGCTATCTATACCTCAACATTTGCTTTGTTAGACTAAATTAGTCCTCTTAATTGTCAATTCAGTTTGATGAGAGAGTATTTTTATCTTTTTTGGTGTTTCACTTCACAAGCTTAGATATGACTTTTTTTCCTTTGTTGTACAATCTGTTTAATTTTGAATTCCACCAATGTGATTTGTTTTTTGAGTACGTTTTGGGCTTACTTCTGGTAGGCACAGCAGCCTGAATGTAGTCATTGACACAGTTATTCAGAACCTCTGTGAATGATTTTGCATAGGCTGTTGTGTTATTTGGGTTTGGAGGGCTGTGAATTTTTGAAAAGTCACTTAATAAAGGTAGTTTGTATTGGAGTAGTTTCTAACTATTACAGGGTTTGCTGGGGCTACAAAATTGATTTTTATTTTGAACTAGACTGCTTTGTGATCTGACCTTACCAGTGGAGGGTACAACATTGGGGGAGGGGAGTACAGCATTATCCCACATTTGTGAGTACTATGTCCAACATGTTTGCCCTTCTGTAGGCATATGCATTATCTGGTCCAGGGTGTTTGTGCTTACAAAGCCTAGGAATCTCTGTGCCAGCAATTTCGGGGTCATGTAGGATTCCCAGTTTATAGAAGGATAATTAAAGTCCTCCATGACTATGGTATTTGCGTGAATGGTGAGGTTGTCCAACAGGTCTAAGTATGAGCTATGGGTTTCACGGGGCATAGATGGTGACTTATAGATTGCTAGAATATGCTATGGGACTTTGTCTATGGTAATATGGATGTGGAGGAACTGTAGTGCATCATCATCTTTAACCAACGGAGTCATGTGCTTGTTACCGAAGTATATCAAGAAACCTCCCCCTTAGTCCCTGTCTGGGTAGTTGTTGCTCTAAATGTGTATCAGGTACCTGAAGGTCTAGAAAATGAAGGGAAATTGTAATTTATTCTCAAATGATGTTCAAGATAACATCCATTAAAATGAGGAATTTATTTACAAATTTATTCGATAACAGAATGTGTTGGCTTTGAAGACAGGTTATAATAAGAGGGGTTATATTTTTGAGAAACATGATTACAACTAAAAGGTTTGGAAAGCAGTTAGAGTAGCCTGGGAATGTAAGTTATTAGGGTGTCCTTTTTAACTGCAGATCTAGGAAAGGAAATTGTTGCCATTTTTCTGTTGATTTTGGTTCAAGATAAAATCCATTAAAATGGGGGGATTTATGTATGGCTTTATTGGATAACAGTGTGAGATTTTGATTTATACTTCAATAGAACTAATGTAAAGGGCTTTAGAGACACGCTATAATAAGAGGGGTTATATGTTTGAAAAAAAAACAGATCATGATTACCAATAAAAGGTTGTGGAGGCAATTATAGTTAGAACAGCTTGGGAATGTAACTTATTGCAGATGAGATATTCCATTAAAATATGGTATGCATATACTTTACCCAGTGGGGAAAACATATTTGATAAGAAAACTATTTTAATAGGAATAAAATCAAATTTAGGGTCTCCCTTTTAACTCAAGATTTAGAAAGGGAAATGGTTGCCATTTTTTCTGTTGAGAGATAAAATCCATTGAGATGAGAGATTTTGTATAAAAAGAAAGATCAGGCTGAGTTTAAATGATAAATCCTGTATACTGTTGTTTTTTCATCTTTATTAAATCTTAACTTATATGAGATGAGAGATGATATGTTGCAGAAATCAGTGCAGTTCGAGTAGTATAAAGAATACTGAGGTAGAGAAAAGTATTAGGGAGCATCATCCTCCATCCTCATTTTATAAAAAATACTGAGGTAGAGGAAAGTATTAAGGAACATCATCCTCATTTTATAAAGAATACTCAGGTAGATGAAAGTATTAGGGAGCATCATCCTCCATCCTCATTTTATAAAGAATACTGCTTTCTGTGCGGAGTCTGCATGTCCTCCCTGTGGTTGCGTGGGTTTCCTCCGGGTGCTCCGGTTTCCTCCCACATCCCAAAGACATACTGTAGGCAGATTTGACACTCTAAATTGTCCTTAGGCGTGAGTGTGTGTGCCTTCTGTAGAAGACTGGGTGCCGGGCTGGCAACACGACACTGTAAAACTCCACTGACAATCATAAGCAGACAGGTGATCCGCTGTGGTGACCCGTAACCGGGAAAAGCCGAAAGAAGAAGAAGACTGAGGTAGAGGAAAGTATTAGGGAGTATCATCCACCATCCTCATTTTGTAAAGAATACTGAGGTAGAGGAAAGTATTAGGGAGCATCATCCTCCATCATCATTTTATAAAGAATACTGAAGTAGAGGAAAGTACTGTGGAGTATCATCCACCAACCTCATTTTGTGAAGAATACTGAGGTAGAGGAAAGTATTAGGGAGCATCATCCTCCATCATCATTTTGTAAAGAATACTGAAGTAGAGGAAAGTACTGTGGAGTATCATCCACCAACCTCATTTTGTGAAGAATACTGAGGTAGAGGAAAGTATTAGAGAGCATCATCCTCCATCATCATTTTGTAAAGAATACTGAAGTAGAGGAAAGTACTGTGGAGTATCATCCACCAACCTCATTTTGTGAAGAATACTGAGGTAGAGGAAAGTATTAGGGAGCATCATCCTCCATCATCATTTTATAAAGAATACTGAAGTAGAGGAAAGTACTGTGGAGTATCATCCACCAACCTCATTTTGTGAAGAATACTGAAGTAGAGGAAAGTATTAGGGAGTATCATCCACCATCCTCATTTTATATACTAAGGCCAAGCATGCAATATTTTTGTACAAGTCAAATTGTTGTTTATTCAAGAAATTTTTATTTTAAATTATTTCTAGTGTAGTACAACACTGGAGTTAGTATATTTAGAATGTAGAGATGTGGGAGAGAGTTCTCATATTGGAGGTATACATAAGGCAGTCGCTCACTGCAAAAAATATCTATACTTTATTTTTTTGCTGCCAAATAAATACGGATATTTATTTTGCTTAAACTCCTTTAATATAGGTTGCTTCTGTTGTCATACCTGTAAACTACTTAAATTACTGTGAAGTTTAAATTCATATTTTAAAACTCTAGAATTTATAGAGCACACTATTAAAGTGGTTTGAACAAATTTCTTTTCCATGTATTTGATGACATATAACATTTATAAAATCTACTTCTTTCTATTAAAAACCCGTGAAAGGCTGAGGAGTTTAACTGAACTTAAAACTGTTCCAGAGGATACGTGATGATAAAAATGCTATTTCAAATTTATGTGAAAGAAGCCTTATTTTCAGCAATACGCCTGTCTGTGATATGTAATATGAAATTAAAATAGTATCAGATAAACAGATTTGCTCATGTTCAGATAAATAAAATATAGTATTACATCAGTGCCCTTCCATTCTAGTGATGATGAACTTGCTTAAAGTGCAGTACACTTTATGAATTACATGAAAGGCTAGGCTTAAAAAGGCCCTAGTGGTTATTAGTCTATCTATAAACAAACATTTTTGGTCAGGTCTGCAGTGTTTCAATAAGTTTAGGTAAATAAAAATGCTCAAGACTGCAAGAGAATATGTGTTTGTTTTACTTATTTATTTTTTGTAAAGAGGTAGTGTGCAACAAGATGATATTAAAAAAGAGACAGGCATATGAAAAGGAGGTGCATATAGTTATTAACAGAGTATACTAACAGAAAGCAATGCACACACACACACACATACACACACACACACACACACACACACACACACACACACACACACACACACACACGTATGGTACAGGGGTTAGATATGATTTGTGTCGGTAGTATACAGTAGGGGAGAAGTTTATCTAATTATGAAAGTTGTCTCATAACTGTGGAAGCCATGTATGCAATATGCAAGCAATAAACCCCAGTTCCAGTGCACAAAATTCACATATTCCATTTATCCACCTATCTAACCTGCTCATATTTTTGGAGTATTATGTTTTTTTTTGAAAGAATAGAAAACATCTGTGGAAGAAATATCAGTTGTAATATTTGTCTGTTTTTAACAATACCAGCATGGGGGATAGTGTCAAAAGCCTTGGTTAGAACAAGATAAACAGCGTACACTGAGTGGCCACTGTCCACAGCTGCTATAATGTTTTGAATAGATTACTAAGTTCAATAGACAAGACCTGCTCATCACAAAACCACACTGACTGGGATCTAGATCAGTTGAATTACCTGTGCCTTCATAAATGAATTCTGCTATGATTTGCATATAAGGTAGGTGAGGCCGATGGGTCTATAACTGCCTGGGTCTGTAAACAGACCACCCTTCTGTAGGCGAGTCAGAGTGGCCTCTCATCATACATCAGACCTAAATTCTATGGATGGATGAAGTAGAACAGTTTAAGTAGAGGCTCAGAGAGTGCCCACTTGACACTGATTAGAACTGTTTAAGCAGAGACTCAGAGAGTGCCCACTTGACACTGATTAGAACCATTTAAGCAGAGGCTCAGAGAGTGCCCACTTGACACTGATTAGAACCATTTAAGCAGAGGCTCAGAGAGTGCCCACTTGACACTGATTAGAACCATTTAAGAAGAGGCTCAGAGAGTGCCAACTTGACACTGATTAGAACCGTTTAAGCAGAGGCTCAGAGAGTGCCCACTTGACACTGATTAGAACCATTTAAGCAGAGGCTCAGAGAGTGCCTACTTGACACTGATTAGAACCGTTTAAGCAGATGCCCAGAGAGTGCACACTTGACACTGATTAGAACCATTTAAGGAGAGGCTCAGAGAGTGCCCACTTGACACTGATTAGAAACATTTAAGCAGAGGCTCAGAGAGTGCCCACTTGACACTGATTAGAACCATTTAAGCAGAGGCTCAGAGAGTGCCCACTTGACACTGATTAGAACCATTTAAGAAGAGGCTGCCAACTTGACACTGATTAGAACCGTTTAAGCAGAGGCTCAGAGAGTGCCCACTTGACACTGATTAGAACCATTTAAGCAGAGGCTCAGAGAGTGCCTACTTGACACTGATTAGAACCGTTTAAGCAGAGGCTCAGAGAGTGCGCACTTTACACTGATTAGAACAATTTAAGCAGAGGGTCAGATAGTGCCCACTTGACACTGATTAGAACCATTTAAGCAGAGGCTCAGAGAGTGCCTACTTGACACTGATTAGAACAGTTTAAGTAGAGGCTCAGAGAGTGCACACTTTACACTGATTAGAATGCAGCCTGGTATGTTGCCTGGTCCCACGGAAGTATTACTTTTAGTATTTGACAGGAATTTTAGGACTTGTTCCTAGGTGATTACAAGGGAAACAAAATTTTCAGGAATAGTGGAGGGCAACAATTGGGTAAGTGAGGTAAAGTTAACACCAAGTTTGACTGTTAGTATATTGGCTGTATCCTTGGGTCTGGAATATGTGACACCCTTATGGATGAGCTTATTATATTGTTGAACATTCCTCCTTAATTTTCTGATGTAACTGAAGAAAGATTTTGGTTCTCTTTGGTATGTGTAGTGACCTCAAGCTTGTACTCGGCTTTATATTTTCTAAGAGTACTCAAGTTCATTGCTGGCACATTTCATTGTGGTCCGGAGATAAGGGGATAAGTATTTCTTACAATGTTTCACCATTTTCTTTCCATTGTTATACAGTTTATTAATTTTGGAGTTCCACCAGAGATTCTTATTCCTGAATTTGGTATTATATTTAGGGCTTTGGAGTAAAAGTCAGAGGTGAATTCTGCAGCCCTCCAATTTGGATCCATTAGCAGGAGATTGTTGGGATATTTGCACAGGTCTTCTACAAGCTGAAGCAAGTTTGCCCTGGTGAAGTCTCTAAAGATGGTCTCATTTAGTGGTAGCGTGGAACCACTAGGCCTTATAAAGAATATGTTTGACTTTAACCAGGGCTGTGAAGCTGCAAAGTTGGATATAGGTAGGGGCAAGGTTGGTAATGACCAAATCAAGGCTATTAGAACCTCCAGAGGGTAGTTTTACACTGTGTTCTAGTGCACTGACATTAATAAAGACTAGGAAACACTGAGTATATCCATTTTTATATGTATAACTATGCTAGTTAATAGTTGGATGACTAAAATTCCTTAGCAATAAGGTATTTGGTTTGATATATACCTCCTTAATGGTGTTAGGGTAATTTCTATGATTTCTTGGGAACATTGATGCAGTGCTGTAACTGGGAATGAAGTAAAAGCTGAATTTGTTAATGAGCTCCAAATTACGGTTGTGTAATATTAGATGTGAGGTGATAGTATTTCTGACAAATATAGACATTCCCTCACAGTTCCCCAAGGGACTGAAGGCATGATAGGTGCTAAACCCTGGCAACGAAGAACTTCTGTCACTGCATTAAAACCCTGTTTCAGTAACTACACAAGTAGAATGTGTTTGAGTTTTAGAAGGACCTCAAGTTCAGACATCTTTGTATTTAGACTCTTAGCATTGAGAATAATTACCTTAAAAACAGTAGCAAAACAAACATCTTCTTCTAGTGAGAACTCCAAGGGGCCGAATTAACACAGTGAAGTGTGACAGACCCAAAATCAGACACTGTGGTACTCCAGACTCCAAATGGTATAAATGAGAAATGTAAACATCTGAAACCACCTCTGCTTATCACCAGATCCTGAAATACCAAAGTAGGCATGTAACTGATTGATAATACACAGTATCAAAAGCTGCTGAGGAGTCAAGTAGACCAGAACAAAATAAATATGTTAATCTCTAACCATAAAACGATTGCTTACTTCCAAAATAAGGACAGTCTCAGTGCTGTGACAAGTGTGAAAATTCAACTGCGAAAGTTCTACTGATACAAATACAATTTGAATTACACACAAATAACCTTCTCAATAAACTTACCACAAAAAGAAAGTTAGGTATAAGGGAAACATTAGTAAGAAAACTGGGGTTCAAATAAGACTCACGCAGACAGTGACAGGAAAACCCTCATTTAGAAAAGATGGAAAAAACACAGTCATAGAGAATGAATTTGAGATCTAATAATGTCTAAACAGATGGACATGGGCCCGACCTACACGTAGTTAAGTGTAGCCAGGATCTAATTAAATTTGGTACTATGAACACTGTTGGTTTTGTAGAAGTGCTGCCTATGATGTCATGCTGAGACAGTGTGCCACTAATTGTGGCTGTCTAGTCCAGTGACAGTGCACCACTAATAGTGGCAGTCATGTCCCGAGACAGTGCACCAATAACAGTGGCTGTCATGTCCAGAGACAGTGCACCACTAATTGTGGCTGTCTTATTCAGTGACAGTGTACCACTAATAGTGGCTGCCTTGTCCAATGACAGAGCACCACTAATTGTGGCTGTCTTGTCCAGTGATAGTGCACCACTAATAGTGGCTGTCATGTCCAGAGACAGTCCACCACTAATTGTGGCTGTCTTGTCCATGAAGTGGTGAGCAGCCACTGCTATCAGATTAATGTATAGCTGATAGAAAGCAAGCTATCCCTAAAAGAGAGAGACCAGTCAATGTAACCTCTACTGGGCTCTCCTGGGACAAATGAGCAGCCAGAGAGTCTATATAAAGCATGGAAGATGTAACGTTAGGCAAATTTCAACACTATACCAGCTGAAGACTGGATAGGTTAAAACAGAGGAACATCAGACCAAAGTAAACCCTGAAATAATTGGGTTCCTATTAGATGACCGAAGACACATCTTTCAAATGCGTCTTGGTCGAACTTGAAAAGACGAAACGGCAAAATGACGAAGCGGCATATAAGTGAATTCTTTCCCTGGGAAAGAAATTGCTTGGCTGCGTCAATTACTTTGCCGTTTTTGTCACTGTAGTGCAATCTCGGAGTTGGTATATTTAAGTAGGGGGGTGTGGGGGGTGAAGCCCCCCACTTTATGTTATGTTTTAAGTGTTTTTTTTTTTTTTGTAACAGCGATTTATTTTCCCTTGGAAAAAAAATCACTGTTCTAAGCATTTGAGTTTGTAAGCTTTCACTTACATGGGGTCAATAAATCATTGTTCACTTTTCTAAGTGCTCGATGATCTAATACAGACTCAAACAATCAGACCATGAGAAAAACCTCATCACCAAATCAGAGGTCATCATCTCCATAAGGTATTTCAAATCTAGCATATCTCCTAAACAAAGTGTTGCAGAAAAATGACCTGAAAAAATCAAAACCCTGCATAATGCATTTGGTTCAGTTCCATACCTATCATTATAAATCCCACAAGTAACAGCAAAAAATTCTGGTAAAACAGCATGGATGATGAAGTTAGTAACCTTTTAAGGAATGTCCTCACATGTCTCGGTGGATGATAGATAAGGAAAAGCCTGCAGATTATTCTAGTAGACATATTTGAAAGCTTAAAGTGCTATAACTCATGCAAGCAACCTGGGCTAACCAAAGCTCAGATATAAAACAAATGTTTCACTCCCTCCCCATGATCTTACCTTCCTCTTGCTCTTTTTGAGTGTGTTTCACTTTATTATATCTATTGTGAATTTCCTTCTTATATCATTGAATATGAATGTATTAGTAGTAGTTTTAGCTGTATAGACAGTATTATCAAAGTAAAGTATGTGTGATGTTATTATACCCTATTATTGATATAGCATCGTAATTCATATAACTGTACTGTGTATATTCCTGTTTCATATAATCTGTGTTCCTGTCAAGCTTTTATCACCATTGTCCCTGTACAGTTGGAACTTCCAGACGTACAAATATTAGTAACTAAATAAACTGCAGCCCCAGCACTTTATAGGTTCATAGGATGATACTAGGCTATTGGCCTGGAGGCCCTTATACGCCTAGCAAAGAATTTCACTCATGTTCCCTCAAAGTCAGCACCTGTTTCCCCTGTGCACATATTGTAAATGAATTTCACAACAGTACAGCTAAAAAAAAGTATGTAGATTGGTAAAAAAAATGCACACTTACTACACAGCCAAAACACTGCAGTATCCATCTGTATCCATCTACTATGACAGTCTGTTTTGCACATTTAAGCACTGAAATACCACTAAAACATAAAGTGCAACAGTATTCAAGCATAAAAAACATATTGTTAATAAAGCATGTGGAATTAGAGACCACAACTTGACAAAAGTACAATGTCAGAAGTGCTACATGATGTCACTGGACATACTCCTAGCCTTGGCACACAAACTGCAAACAACTGCTCCCTCCAACATGATCAAAGTTCCTATGCTGACCCCTGCTCCACTATAACCTACTGAATACAGTTTGTCTCCTGGAAGTTAATCGGTAATAATTACATACCAGCTACACCCAGTCAATCAGAAAAAAAAGAGTAGTCATGCAATCATAGCCTAATCAGAGCCACAAAGCCCAGCAAAGAAAAAAAATATAGAAAAATTAGAAGAAAGCCAAAACAGAGTTCACAAAATTACACTACTCCTGAATTACACAGACTGATACCACTAACGTAATCCATTCATGAAAAAAAATGTTGTATATTGTTCTTCAGCACTGATAAAATATAACGTCCCAAACTTGAAGAAAACAATTAATTTTCCTGTTTGTCATTCAGTATAGCATTTTGAAAAACAAAGTTCCAGAAAAGTTTGAAACCACAACAGTAAATACAACAGCCAAAATATAATGATAAAACATAACTAAAAATGCCTCAGACTTGGGGAAAGCATATGACAAGGTCCATAGAAAGCTGATTTTGTCAGCTTGCAATGGTGTAAAGTCCAGTAAACACTGGTAGAATTGGCACAGGTTATATAAAGGATCAAATGACACTAGTATGAATAGTGTTTGGTCTCACAGAGGGGTTCCCTGTAGGAGTGGATGTGCATCAGGGTACAGTGCTGAGCCCATTACTGTTCATACTGGTGATGGACTACATAAGCAGACAGGTCAGACAGATAAACAAAGCTGATGTGTGCAAATGATGTGACATTATAAACAAACTCTGAACAGGAACTTCACAAATGATAAGGAAATGGAATGCATAACTAAAAGCACATGAGATGAAACTTAATACAGACAAATCAGTTGTCATGGCAAAAAATGGGGAAGCTGAAAAATGAGATAGAAGGGAAAATAGTGGAAAAGGTTTACAGCTTCAAGTATCTGGGAAAGTTGGTTGAGGAGAAGGGAAATCTGAATGAGGAGGTCAAAGCTAGAATCAGAGTGGCTGCAGCCACATGTCACAGAGTGTCAGAGTTAGTGTGTAACTGAAGGATGTTCAAGAAACTGAAAAGTAAAGTGCGCAAAACACTGGTGCAAGCAGTACTTGTGTATGGTATAGAAATCTTAACATTTAATACAGAATAGTTAAGGAAGCTATAGATGACTGAAATGAAGTGTCTGAGACATGTGGTAGGATGTACACTGTGGGACAGACAAAGAAATGATGACATCAGAGCAGAAGCCAGATTAGATCCAATTGTAGAAAAGGTCAAAGAGATTTGAGCACGTACAAAGACATTTGTTGAGGAAGATTTGGAACAGACAAGAAGAAGGCAAGAGGAAATGACCATATCCAGCAAAGAGAAGGATGGATTGTGTGAGAGAAAACCTGTGACAGTCAGGCGTGACTGCCTAAGACGGTAGGAGTTGATGTGACATCCTGACCCAAAGTAAAGAATAGGAAAATGATAACTAAAATATATAAACAGTATGTTTCAAGGGTGTATATCACTGACAGATTTTACTTGAGGGGTAGGTACACATAAATATCATTCATTTGATAACTCATGCAACCCCCCCATCCCAGTACAATATATAATTACTTCTAACACCTGTAGACCTTATATTTTATATATATCATTCAGATCTTCCTAATATCTGATGGGCAGGCACCCCATCCAAGATTACTTTCTATGCCTTGTGCCCATTCTCTGCCAGGATATGTTCTGGTCCTCCTACAAACCTGAACTGGTTGAAGCGAGTAAGCAAAAAAATGAATAAAAATGAATTTCTGAATCATATTATAGTTTATAATTAAGAATTGTAAATTGTTTAGGGACATAAACATTACTTCCAAACTTGTTCTCAAATAACAGACCTCTGGACTTCTTCCCGCAGTAGCACTCATTCAGCATCTCTCTATCCTTTTCACCCCCTCACACTTTAACTGCTCATTGTACATCTTTTCCATCCTTAAGTTCACTATCACCATCTATTCTCCATACCTTATATCCTGATTCCTTACCCTCTACCTTATCCCTTCACCACTACTTTTTCTCACCCTCCATCTTTACCTTCCCTTCTCATGCTTTCTCCTCTCAATGTACATTTTTTCCTTTTTTATCTACCATCTTACCTATTCAGTATTGTACGCCCTCTCCATCCTGATTTTCCCCACTACTTTCTGCCTTCACGCAACATCCTCTCCATCTTCCCTTTCATCCTTTTTCTCTCACTGTATTTCCTCTCCATCCTTGCTTTCACCCATTCACCACTCACTGTATATCTGGTACATACGTAGTTCCACCATCACCTTTCCTCTACTCATTTTATGTCACTACAGCCTTACCTTCCACCACACCCTTCCTGTACTCATTATACCTTCTCTCCATCTTTAGATTCCCCTTAATCATTTCACCACACATTGTACTTCCTGTCCATCTTTATCATCCCACTCAGCCTTTCACCACTCATTATACAACCACTTTGTCTTTTTCTTCTTCACTGTTTCACCCTACATTTTATATTGTGTTGATTTTGATCTTCCCTCACCCATTCTGCACTCATTCTACTCATTCTATATCCCCTTCATCCTTATCATCTCCTTAACCTTTCACCGCTCATTCTACATCCTCCACTTCCCTGCCCTCTCACCCTTTCACCACTCATTATACAACCACTCTGTCCTTATTTTTCTCATCACTGTTTCAATCTACATTTTACATTCTGTCCATTTTGACCTTCCCTCACCCATTCTGCACTCATTCTATATCCACTTCATCTTTATCATCTCCTTAACTCTTTCACCGCTCATTCTATATCCTCTGCTTCCCTACCCTTTCAAACTTTCCGCACTAATTATTCATCCCTTTCATGCTTACTGTTCCCTATCCATTATTTTTACTCACTGTACATTCTCTACATACTTCCCTCTCTATCAACCTTTCACCAGTGATTGTACATCCTCTCCATCCTTACCTTATCCCTTCCTCTTTCTCTATGCATTCTTCCTTTCCATCCTTACCTTATCCCTTCCTGTCTCTCCATGCATTCTTACTCTTCATCCTTACCTTATCCCTTCTTCTCTCTCCATGCATTTTCCTCTCCATCCTTACCTTATCCCTCACTCTCGCTCCATGCATTCTTCCTCTCCATCCTTACTTTAAGCCTTCTTCTCTCTCAATGCCTTCTTCCTGTTCATCCTTACCTCATCCCTTCATCTTTCTCCATGTATTCTTCCTTTTCATCCTTACCTTATCCCTTCTTCTCTCTCCATGCATTTTCCTCTCCATCCTTACCTTATCCCTCACTCTCACTCCATGCATTCTTCCTCTCCATCCTTACTTTAACCTTTCCTCTCTCTCTCAATGCCTTCTTCCTGTTCATCCTTACCTCATCCCTTCCTCTTTCTCCATGCATTCTTCCTTTCCATCCTTACCTTATCCCTTCTTCTCTCTCCATGCATTTTCCTCTCCATTCTTACCTTATCCCTCAGTCTTGCTCCATGCATTCTTCCTCTCCATCCTTACTTTAAGCCTTCTTCTCTCTCAATGCCTTCTTCCTGTTCATCCTTACCTCACCCCTTCATCTTTCTCCATGCATTCTTCCTTTCCATCCTTACCTTATCCCTTCTTCTCTCTCCATGCATTTTCCTCTCCATCCTTACCTTATCCCTCACTCTCGCTCCATGCATTCTTCCTCTCCATCCTTACTTGTAGCATCGTTCTTTCACCCATCATTGCACATCACCTTGATTCTTATCAGCCTCCTCACCCTTCCACCAATCATTTTAAATTCCCTCATTCATTTAGCACTTGTTGCTCATCCTCTCCATCTCACCTCCCCCTCACCCTTTTATCACTCATTCCATACCCCTACCTTTCTTACCTTCCTCTTCACCCTTTTGCCACTCATTCTATATTCCCCTCCATCTTTACCTTCCCCACACCTTTCACCACTCACAGTGCCTGCTCTCCACCTTAACATATCCTAACCCATTCATCTCTCATTGTACATGCTCTGTATCCTTACCTTCCCTCTCACCCACTCTCTATTAATTCTTCATCACCTCCACCCTTACGTTCCCCACACCATTTCTTCACAGTTTCTACAGTATCTCTTTCATTAGTTCTCAACTCTTCCCCACTCATTTTTGCATTTCTTCTAGGCTCACTTTCCCCTCGCATTTTTTCTACTCCCTCTACATTCCCTCTGTTTTTACCTTTTTTCTCACCCTTTCTGCATCCTCCTCCTCATTGTTACCATCCCCATTCAGCCTTTCATCATTAATTGTACATCATTTCATTACTTTCCTTCCTCCTCACACATTCACCTTCATTTTGTAGCCACTCTGTCCTTATCTTTCAATCATCCTCCCTGCACTCATTGTAAATTGCCTCCATCCTTACCTTCCCCTTCAGCATTCAGCACTCATAGTACATCTCCATCTTTACCTTACTCTTTCAAGATTTCTCCCCTCATTGAACCATTTCCTTCTCCCTTAGCTCTCCTGCCACCCCATCCTTTTACCACTTATTCCTCAGCTACATCCTTACATTCCCCTCACCATTTCTACACTCTTCTGCAAACCCTTCATCCTTATTATCTTCCTCACCCTTTCACCATCTGTTGTACATTTTCTCCATCCCTACCACCCCCTCACCTTTTCTTCATTTGTGCAGTCCTTCTATCCTTACTTTTGCCATCATCCTTTAACTATTCACTCCTTCATTCCCTCGCCCTTTAACACGTCACTGCACATACTATCCATTCTCACCTTCCTCATCAACCTTTCACCTCTCATCCTCCATTTCCTCCATTTTTATCTTCCCCCTCACCTTTTCCCCTACTCATTGTGTGTTTTCTCCATTCCTACCTTCCATTTCACCCTTTCATTGTACATCATTCACTCCTTAAAGTGTATTTGTCACTTTTGGAAGCAGGTTTGTTTTCCAATTAATTTAATTTTCCATTATTTGCATTTTAAAGTTGCAATTGATTTTACAAAAAATAAAGATTATATTATGTATGGACAGCCCCCTATGTTTTTCTCAGACCTGAAAACCCCTGCCATGACATCCTAAACTAGTGAACCCACAATGCCTCACTACCTAAATTAATGCACAGACTACTGTATTTCCATGCTAAATACAGTAGTAGTTTCTTACTTCATACAAAATAAAATTGATAACTATTTCTTGCAGGTGGAACATCACACATTAAAAATTAACACCTGATGATGTAGTAGTGAAACCACAATGTAAGTAAGAAGCTGCTCCTCCTCTAAACAGGTAAGTTGTTTTTGATTACCAATAATGCTTTGCAGTCATAAGCAAATTATTACCGAATACCTACCATGGCATCATTTTATGGTTGTGATTATTGAGAAAACTTGAGTAAGCAATGAAACTAAAAAAATCAAATATGTTGTCATGGCAGGAATTTTCAGCTCTGAGAAAAAAATAGGGGGCTGTCCATAACAGCAAAATAAATGCAAAAAAACCCACAATCTTTGAATCAAAAGTTATCTAATCTGTTAGTGCATATAGTAAGGTGGATATATCAAACTCCAATGGTTTATTACCCTTACTTCAGAACATGACAAATCCGCTTTAACTTCCCTATTCTACTGTTTCCCTTCCCGGTGCAGTCTCTTCACCATTAACTTACCCTCAACTTTTCTCCACTTATTCTACATCCTCTGCATCCTTTGCTTCCTTCACACCTCACCACTCATACATTCCATCCATCCTTACCTTCCCATTCCCATTTCACTACTCATTCTATATACCCTCTATCCTTCCCCAGCCCTCTCCACTCCTCACCTGTTTACCACTAGTTATGAATTCCCTCCAGTGTTACTTCCCCCTCAGCTTTTTTTCCACTCTTTTTACATCCACTCATATTCCCCTTCACCCTTTCTCCACCCATTCTACAACCACTTCTTCTTTACCCCACACCCTTTATCCACCTTTCCTATGCACACTTCATTATCTTTGTACATTCTGCATAGGTAGATATTCTGTTAGTCCAGTCTATGTCTCCATAACCCTGTCAGTGAAGAAGTTCTTTTGGAAATCCTGAGGGTAGTTAGCCCCTCCCCCACAATGTGATACCTGTGCCTCATCCTTCCAGCCTTTCCTGTTTAGGATGACTATTTAAAATCTCTGTGACATGGTCGTGTGCTCCTATATCATGCCTCCTTTCCTCAAGTGATCTCTAATAAGAAAAAAATCCTCCTGATACATCTTTTGTCTTCCATTCCACACACCTTTCTAGAAGTTCTGCTCTAGAATCTTTCCTGTAGCCATGTTTCTGTTTCTTTGCATTGCATACAGAAGTTCTCGTAGTACTCAGAGTGTGACCTATCTGGGGCCCAACATTTCTGCTTGGTTTTGAAAAGGATCTTCCTTAGGGTAAACCCCATTACCATGCTCAAGCTGGAAAGAGAACAATGACTCCAGCAAAACAGAATTCAAATAAGGTAACCTCACCCTTCAATGCTGTAAATAGGAAGCCTCCACCTCCCTAAAATACTGGAATCATTTGGTTTATCACATATTCTTAACATGGAATATTAAAACATAATGCAATAATTAGATTGTTGTGAAGCTATACTTATTTTAGTCAGATAATTAGTATCATAAAATTGCTTGCCAAAGCAGATTCTGAAAGTATGAATCACATAAAACAGAAGTGCCACAAGTCTTCCCAGCTTGCATTAACTGCAGCAGACAAATACAAAGGGTCAGATAGTAATAAATCCACTTGAGAAGACAGTGTCCAGCAAGATTTTGAGAATTGTGCAAAGTAACAATATTAGAATCCACCAACCAGAGTAAAACCATAATGTGTCCATCTATAACTCCTAAACTGTTTTCACCTTGGTAAAGTGCAGAAGTAAGAACTGGTTTAGTGGGATGATCTTACCTCATTCTATCCAATGGAACTTTGGAATTCTTTACTGTAGCATCCAATAAGCGAAGCCTAAGCTTCTTGATAAAATCAAATCATATCCTTACATTTTAAACAAATGTTCATATCTCTGGAACCATAGTGGTTACTAAGGAAATACAAATGTCAAACTCTTCAGAACAAACTGTTGTTTATAGTGGTAATATTGTTTACATTTTAAATCTTAATCTGGATTTTATAAGTCACAGTAGACACAGTAACTGTTAAATGTATAATATTCTGTAATAACTTGTAATATCTCAGCAACTGTTCAGCTTATACACATATTGTCAGCAGCGTTTTGTTCATACAGCTGAGACTTTCATGTATGGCTAAGCACATCTGTCTGTGCTACTTAGTCGTCGTTTTATTTAGAGAAACATGACATTTATAACAATATAAATAAATAAATATTATATGAAGAGCAATTAATATTTCTTTACCTGCACTAAACAGAGGTCATATATCAATGCAGTTGTGTTTGCCATTTGTGTAAGCTTTAAGATGAAATGTAACACTTTGTATGTACAGTTCTGGAATTATTAATGCAAACATAAACAAGTAATATTTGATGCCTAGAGGCATCAGTAGGATGAAACTGCAGAAACACCTGGAGGTATCAGTAGGTTGTAATGAGTTAAAAGTAAGCGTATTCTGTGCATGTAAAAATTAACACGAAAGCAGCAGGTATAATGCAAACACGAGGTATAGTGTCTATTAAGACTGATACAAAAATTAACTCTGTTCTCCCTGAAATTGGAAAGTAGAAATGTAAAAGAGATACATTTTCAGTACAAATTTTTTGAGGATTGTAGATTTTTAGTGCAGTGCTCTAAATTTTAGAATCACAACAGTTTACTAATGTTCATACTAGATGTCTTCTTGATAAACAATATATGATATAGGACAGTGTCTGAAAAAACAAGCATACTGTGTAGCTCAGAAGCATTTGAAATGATTACATTTCAGAAACACATACATAATTAAAACCAGATGTAAACTTGCTGATATAAAACTGTTGCAGTGCTACTTTAAAGAAAGATATTTGTCAGATTAAAACAAACGATTGTTTAGCCTGCTATCTAAATATGTAAGTGACTCTTGCATGGTAGTTACACAGTTATGTAGAAGACACAGTTCAACTGATGTCTATGTCTGTGTGTTTATGTGAGTTATTTTCTCTGAGATAAGTCTCATCCTAATCTGATCACACAGATCTTATGTTTGTCATTTTACATGGATTTATGCTTTTAATAAACACTAAGATTCACCACTCTGTTATTTTAAAGTTACCCCTTGAATTAGTGTTAAGGGCTGTAACTTTTCATGTTGATATTTGATTGCAAGTGTACATAGATATTTGTCGTATTATATCAGATTGATAAGTGTGCTAGAAACAGTCACTTATGAATACACACTGGCTTTTTAGGTCTGCACTTTGGAACTTTACTATTTACACAGCATTAGAAGGATGTGGAGAGATTCTGCCATCTGCATCCTGATGTTAATATTTCCTAGATAATACCTGACTCTGAGTCTAGTTTACAGAGTGAACTGAGTAATTTTTTTAATACTGAAAGTCAAATAAAGTATTTTTCTCTCTCTTTATACATATATATATATATATATATATATATATATATATATATATATATATATATATATATATATATATATATATGGATTCCTATTACAAGAACGAAAGTTCACTACTTTGAACTTCTAATAGGAAGCCTCACTTCTGCGAAAGTTCACTTTAACGAAAGTGAACTTTTGCATAAGTGCACGTCACTGAAAATATCGCAGCACAGTGGAGGACATAAAAAAACAAGCTATGTCCTCCACTATGGTGTGATAGTCACAGACCTTAGGGCATGCGTTAGGGTAAGGGGATAGTTAGTAATGCTATCCCCTTACCCTAAAGCATGCCCTAACCTTAATGTTCGTGACTATCGCACCATAGTGGAGGACATTGCTATGTCCTTCACTGCACTGCAGTCGTCACGGACCTTAGGGTTAGAGCACGGGTCATGGTAAGCAGATAGCCCCTTAAGTGCACTTTTGCTGCAGTGAGCATTCCATGCACTATTTCGAATTAGTGAAAATTCGATCTAGTGTATGGAACCTATATATATATATATATATATATATATATATATATATATATATATATATATATAAAATCTATGCCAACAGTTCTAATTGTCCTAGTAATCAGTGACGGAGAAATGTAAGTAGGATCTAGATCTCCACATCAGTGGGAGAATTTAAAATAAAGTACTGCAGAAGCACGGTCATGCACAAGACATCAGTCTGAAAAGAACTGAATAGGCATCACAATTTTGTTAGAATCCGCCATGGAAAGTTAGAGCTAAATTATGAAAAAAACAGAATAATTAAAAATGCATCAGTGATACTGCATAAAGGGGATGTCTAAGGAAATATTCAAGAAAAAATGTTCATTGCGTTCACTAGGCTATATGAAATCTAGCTGTAATCATTCCTGAAGTGGTAAAATGACTTATGGTGAGGATAATTAAAAGGAATAAAGATAGTCAATAGAAAGGAAAGTTAGGCTAAGGCTATGAAGGGGATAAACCGAGAGACAGAGTCGAAGTTTTCATTGTAGTAAAGCAACAGAAAAAATAGGATGTATGGGAAAAGCACAGAAATAAGAATTACATTATATGATTAAAAGGGAGATTAAATAGGGGAGTATTAAGGAGGAAACAGATCTACTGAAGAACTAAGTTTCCCTGTTTTACTTGAGAAAAATTTGAGTCACAGTAACAATGAATGTTTTAAGAGTGTATGAGAAGAGTCAGTCCTTATACAACACAGCATAAACAGCAGAAATTAATGTGATTATAACAGAACTAGCTTAATCTTAACAGAGCTAGCTTAATTATAACAGAACTAGCAGCTCTCTTAATCATAACAGAGCTAGCTTAATTATAACAGTTAGCTTAATTACAAGACAGCTAGCTTAATTATAACAGAGCTAGCTTTATCATAATATGGCTAGCTTAATTACAACAGAGCTAGCTTAATTATAACAGAGCTAGAAATTAGCTTAATCATGAGCGCTAGCTTAATTATAACAGAGCTAGCTTAATCATAACACAGCTTAATTACAACAGAGCTTGTTTAATTATAACAGAGCTAGCAGCTCTCTTCATTATAACATAGCTAGTTTAATTATAACAGCTATCAGCTAGCTTAATTATAATAGAACTAGCTTCATTATAAAAGAGCTAGCAGCTTAATTATAAAAGATCTAGCTTAATTATAAAAGAGCTAGCGTAATTATAACATACATAGCTAGCTTAATTATAACAGAGCTAGTTTACAGATATGCCATATATATATATATATATATATATATATATATATATATATATATATATATATATATATATATATATATATATATATACACATATATATATCTGTCTCAATGCAAACATCAGGTCAATTGTGCTGCATCCTGATCTGAATCCGAACTGTTCATCTCCCATCTTACATTCTACGTATCTGTTTATCAATCACCCTCTCCAGAACTTTCATGCAATGTGGTAGGAGTTTGATGCCTCTGTACTGTCCACAGTTGTGGATGTCCCCTTTGTTCTTGTACACTGGCACGAGTATGCTTATTCTCCAGTCATCTGGAATACACCTTTCTCTCCACACTGCAATTAGTACCCTCAGGAGCCATTTCTCCCCTAGCTCACCCAGCATCTTTATCATATCTGCTGTGACCTCATCTGAGCCTGCTGCTTTCCCTGACTTCATTTTCCTTAGTGCTGCTCTTACTTCTTCTAAGCTGGGCTCCTCTTCTATTCTCATTGTAGGCTGTTTCTGGGGCAGTACCGCTTCTGTGGGGTTTTCTTCATTCAGAAGCTGCTGGAAATATTCCTTCCATCTGCCTTTGATGTCCTGTGGGCTGGTAAGCAGGTTGTTCCTGGAATTCCTTATGAAGGGTGTCTGACTATCTTCTTTATCTTTCTGTCTTTGCCTTGCAACCTGGTATAGTTTCTTTGTGCCCCTTACTGAGTCACTTTCCAGAAGCTGATAGAGTGTCTCTGATGCCCTATTCTTTGCTATTGCAACTTCTTTCTTAGTTTCTTTGTTAGCCAACCAGTAGTCCTTCCTAGCTTGGTCAGTCTTTTCAATCTCCCACCTCTTCCTGCACTCCTTCTTTCTTTTGATTACTTCCTGCACTTCTGCATTCCACCACCAGCTTTCCTTATGTACCTTATTTCCATACCTGGCTCGGCCACATATCTTTTCTGTAGTCCTAACACATGCTGTTTTTAGGCGCCGCCACTCTTCTTCAACTCCACCTATTTCCTCCTCTTCTTGGGGTGCCAGAGCCCTGAGTAATTCCTTGAACTGCTGTACTTTCTCTCCAGTCAACTTCCAGGTCTTCAGCCTGGTCTCTGTTGACCTTAGAGCCTTCTCTGACCACTGCTTGCAGCTGATTGTGGCAACTACTGGTTTATGCTGTGAACTGACTGTTTCACTGGGGATGACTTTGCAATCATGGATTTCACCCCAGTGCCTTTTCCTTACTAGGAGGAAGTCTACCTGAGTTGCATGTTGGCTACTCTTGTATGTGATCTTGTGACTGTCTCTCTTTCTGAGCCATGTGTTGGCTACTATCAAGCCATTTGCCAGACAGAAGTCTAGAATGGCTTCTCCTTCTTTATTCCTATTGCTCCACCCATCTGGACCCAGACAGTCCTCATATCCTGTTCTGTCTGTCCCGATATGTGCATTTAAGTCACCCATTATCAACACCAATTCATGTTGTCCTGCTTTATCTAGTTGGTCCTGCAACTGCTGTCTGAATGCACTCTTTTCCTCACTATCACAACCCTGCTGTGGGGCATAGACTGATATTATGAATACTGTCCTATCATTACACTGGAGTCTGATTGCCATGAGTCTGTCATTAATTCTGATGATATCCCTCACTGACTTCTGAAGCCTCTGTCTCACCACAATTCCTACACCATTTCTAGCCTGTCCATCACCTGAGTAGTATAGTCTGGATCCCAAGCCAAGTGGCTTTGTTACACTGCCCTTTCATCTCGTCTCTTGGATACATAGCATGTCCAGCCTCCTCCGTTTCATCATGTCATCCACTTCTAAGCTGCGTCCTGTAAGTGAACCTACATTAAGCATAGCAATTCTTAGTTCATGTTTGGCAGGTTGGTTGGTTTTATGTCCAGCTTTCACTCAACAGAGCTATCCCAGGTAACCCAGGCTGGGCAACAAGACACCCAGGGCTGCTGGTCTTTTTATGGTGGGCACACACTGGCCAATAGGGGCACATATACCCCTCCCACCATTAGCATGGGTCCCTGGCGTGGGTCAGAGAGTAGGCCGGGTCCTCAACACACTTATCACTGGTAACTACCTATGCCCATTTTTTGGCGACAGTCAAAATGACCAAATCAATTAGAGCCAGACTGATACTTGAGAAGAAACTAGAGAAGAGGAGAGAGTCAACCTGGGCTTTCCTAGACTTGGAGAAAGCATATGACAAGGTCCCAAGAAAGCTGATATGGGCAGTACTGCGGTGGTTTGAAGTCCCAGAAACATTGGTAGAATTAGTACAGGCTATGTACAAGGACCCAGTGACTCAAGTACGAACAGTGTTTGGCCTCACTGAGGGGTTCCCAGTGGGAGTGGGTGTACACCAGGGTTCAGCTCTGAGCCCACTGCTGTTCATACTGGTAATGGACTACATCAGCAAACAGGTTGGAGGGGTCAGAGCAACAAAGCTGCTGTATGCAGACGATGTGGCAGTACAGGCAGACTCTGATCTAGAACTTCAGCAAAGGATAGGAGAATGGAATCTAATCTGAAGGCACATGGGATGAAACTAGGCACATATAAGACAGTGGTAATGGCAGCAGATTGGGGAAATCAGAAGAAGCTGAGAATAGAGATAGATGGGAAGACAGTGGAACAGGTAAACAGCTTCAAGTATCTGGGAGGGGTGGTTGAGGAGAAGGGTAGTCTGAATGAAGAGGTCAAAACTAGAATCAGAGGGGCTGCAGCCAACTGGCATAGAGTATCAGGTGTAGTATATGACAGAAGAATGCCAAAGAAGCTGAAAAGTAAGGTGTACAAGACAGTGGTGTGACCAGTTCTACTGTATGGTACAGAAACCTGGGCAGTAAAGGCAGAACAGTTGAAGAAGCTAGAGGTGATGGAAATGAAGTGCCTGAGAAAGGTGGTAGGATGCACACTGTGGGACAGGCGAAGAAATGAGGACATAAAAGCAGAAGCCAAAGTAGCTCCAATTGCAGAAAAGATCAAAGAAAACAGATTACGATGGTATGGGGACATGTGTAGAAAAGCAGAAGACAATCTGGTGAGGGAGATTTGGGACAGACAGGGAGAAGAAGTGAGGATGTCCAGCAAAGAGGTGGATGGATTGTGTGAAAGAAGATCTGCGACAGTCAGGCATGAGTGTTGAAGAAGGCAGGAGAGTAGCACTGAATCGAGAGTTGGCGACAGTTAATACGATACCCCGACCCCATGTAAATGGGAAAAAGGGGATGATGATGATATATATATATATATATATATATATATATATATATATATATATATATATATATATATATATATATACTCATATGTAGCTACCCATTTTAGCCACTCCCTGGTTATACATAAGAACAATGTAGTTCTTTATAGTTTTGATTACAGACATTAAGTTGCTCATTTCTGTAAAACACATTTACACTGTGAAATTGAAATGGACTTTAAAGTCATGCCTGTAATCAATGAGCGGTGATGTTCAGGCTTCACTGTAATCTTAAAGTTACAGCCACAATTTCTGATATATCCATCATGGAGTTGTTTGTCATATTTAGTCTAGCTAGTGCTGAACTGCCATTGGTACCCATGTCGTGACTGAATACGGTCTGTGGACAGGTTCACTCACTTGGTAAACAAACTGCAATCAATCAATTAATCGGTTCATTAACATTCTTATTAGACTAATCACTGTACAGTAATAGTAACAAATAAAGAGTATAATAAAGAGAATAATAAGAGTGTATTACATGTGTAGTTCAAATTATTAAATAAATTAAATAACTGATGATTAAATAAAACCAGAAGTCAAGATCTGTAAGACAAATTACTTCAAATTAATGCAGTACGCACAGTCTAAAACCTAACAACTGTGAGTGAATGTAATAACTATAAAGTCAGAAGAAATAAACAAAAACTGTTCAAATGATTCCAAACAGGAGAATAATTCCATCAAACTCAGAGGACAGAGATATCAACAGAGTAGATGTAAATTCAAATTTACACTGCTCTGAAGTGACAGCAATATTTCTTTTGGACAGATAGCACAAAACAGAATGTTAGGATGAACAATAACAACTGACTGAAGTGACAAGCTTGAAAAATTATAGCCATAGCTCATATTTATTTATTTATTGATGATATTTATTGCTATCTCAGTCTCCACTCTCATAAACAGATCAATTGTTGAAAACTATGTGCCCAAACTCTGGAAAATATCCTATGTTACACCCATACATAAAGGCGGGACCTCCACTGAACTTAATAACTACAGACCCATTGCTTTACTCTCCCCCCTGGCCAAAATCCTAGAAAAATGCATCCATACCCAGATGCTAAACTATCTCCTAGACAGCAACATCCTGTCACCTACTCAGCATGGTTTCAGACCTGCCCATAGTACCACTACAGCCCTCCTCTGCTTCACAGACACAGTAAACCATCTCAAAATGAAGGCCTACAAGTGTCAACTCTTTTTGGATATGTCCAAAGCATTTGACACAGTCTCACACCAAATCCTGCTAAACAAACTAAACCAATATCATCTATCAAATTCCACTCTTACCTGGTTCCAAAGCTATTTAACTGACAGGTACCAAGCTGTGAAATGGGAAAATTCTCTCTCTCCTCAGCTGCCCATAACTATAGGAGTCCCACAGGGTTCTATCTTAGGACCACTACTATTCACAGTCTTCACAAATTACCTCCATACCTCCACACAGCATGCATCTATAATTCAGTATGCAGATGACCCTACCTTAATCTGTGCTGCACAAAACATTCCCACCCTCCTGAAAACAACTCAACTAGCATTCTCTGACGTTGAAAACTACCTTACCAAAGCCCAACTTATCCTCAATCCATAGAAAACTCAGCTTATGATTATAACCAGTTCTAACAAAAACACTAACAGTCAATTCACTATTTACTCCACTAATGCTACTCCAGTTGCTCCAGTGGCACAGGCTAAGCTTTTGGGAATAACCATAGATCCCAACTAAAATTTGATAGTCATCTCAACTTAACTATTAAAAAAGTACATGCCAAACTGGGGTCGCTCTACCGTATCAAACCATTTCTTACCAACAACACAAGATCAGCCATTGCTCGCTCCCAACTTCTATCCACCCTACTCTATGCATCTCCCATTCTGACTAATCTCAACAAAACTGAACTAAGCAAAATGGAAGCCTGCTATAAAAGAATTGTCTACTTTGCTGCAAATTGCTCATATAGAACTCATCACTGTACTGCTTTGAGACAGCTCCACTGGCTTGAACTTCCCAACCTCCTAACCTACAATCAGCTCTGCCTCTGTCATTCTATCTATTACCTCCCCAATAAGTGTCCTGCCCTCAAAAACCTAGTACAACATCACTCAGCCAAAAGGCCTCTTAGATCATCAAGCAAACTACTAGTAGAAGTCACCAACAGCTACAATAGCTTTGGAGATGCACTATATAGTAGTTCAGTGTCTAAAAAATGGAACTCTGTCCCTACAAGCATTCAAAACACATCATCCAAAGCCACCTTTAAAGACCTCATCAGGCAACATCTCAAGGAAAGTTGGCAGTGCCATGATTGCTCCCCAGGCTAGTGAAAGCGGATAACACATACATACAAAATCTAGAGCACTTGATAATAGTTTTCAATCTTACTCACAAACACTGGCTAATCTACAATGTATGCACTGTACCTGTGTACTATGTATGTATTCTACCTATGTTCCAAATTTCAGCTGTACACCACAAATCTATTAATTACCTTTATTTTTAAAATTAATATTTTTTAGTTTGTTCATTCCACTGTTTATGTGCCGCATACCACTGTAAAAACATGTCTCCTGTAATTTGTGTGTATACTGATCATGTCTAAATAACTAAATGTGTCTGTAATTTTTCTTTGTGGAGCTTTTCTCCCCGGGCCTCTGCTGAAAAAGGGCCTTTTCGGCTCAGTCAGACACCCCCGGTTAACAAATGTAAAATAAATAATAAATAAATAATTTATTACAGTTTGATGACCGGGGAAGTCCATGGGGCCAAGAAGAGCCCGTTTTTAGTTGAGGCCCAGGGAGAAAAGCTCCGCAGGCGATACAATACAGTATATGAGTTCTTAGAAAATTACATAGACAGTATAATCACGAATATCAAGCAATGTATATACAATATTGATAAAATAGTGCAAAGTAGTAAACTATGAAGTACAAAGTATGAAAGTAATTATGTTTGAATACAGACTGGCTTGAGTGGCAGTGGAGCAAAACAAAATACATGTTCAGGCTGTAGTAGCACTTTAACATTTGGAGAATAAGAACTTTTTTTTAACTTAACTTACAGAAGTAGATGGAAGTAGAGGAAGATATAGCAGAAGATAAGTATGTCTCGAAGACATTTTGGAGCGGAGGTAGAGGTTTAGTTGAGTGTAAGGTTGTTAGGTGGAGAGAAATGGGGCTGCTTAAATGAACAGTAGTGGGGGACTCAAGTAGGAGATGAACAGGAACATATCCAATTTGATGACATGTAGGAGTTTAGTAGGGATTTGAAGCAGGTGTGGTTGGTGGTATTACGAAGGGAGGGGAGGGGAGTTTGGCTATGGAGTAAAAGAAAAAAAATTGTCCAGGGGGCCAGGAAAGTTTGAGAATATGTAAGAGATTTTGATTTTCTGATCAGAGTGAGTGGTTGGGTATGTAGGTTAAGGGGGAGGAGAGAGCAGGGCAGCTGGATGGCTTGAACACAAGTTTGTGGGCAGTGGTGAGTTGTAGAAAGTTCCAGTAATTAGGAGGTTTTAACCACTGTAGAGAACAGAGGGAGTAGCAATGATGGAATGAGTTTTTGGAGTTGGTGGCAAATTTTCAGATTTTATTGTAGCAGGAATCCAGTTTGGATTGCAAGCCAAGTTGGAGGTTGGTGAGTAGGGGGGGGGTACCATATATTAAAGAGGGGAGAAGGTAGGTGGAGGCTAAGGTCTTCCTGGTGGAAGGAGTCAGGTAGCAATTGTGTCTGTATAGGAGTCCTAGTTTTTGGTGTTTTTTTTTGATGGCTGTTAAAATATAGATGTCAAATTTCAGATGTTCATCAATGATGATACTTAGGAGTTTGGTGTGAGGTACAGTCTTAATGGGGGGAGTTATTTTGGCTAATTATTGACAAGGTGTTATCAATTACTGAGCTTCTGGAGAGAGTAATGATCATTAGTTTTGTTTTATTTGCATTCAGGACAAGATGGTTATTATGCATCCAATTTTCAGTTTTTGTGAAAGCAGATTGGGTCTTTAGTTGCAGGCCAAAGGGAAAATCAGCAGTGTGGATGATTGTAGAGTCATCTGCATACTGAATTAAGGAGGACTCAGGAATGGAGTGGTGAAAGTTATTAATGAATATGTTGAAAAGTAGAGGGTGAGGACGGAACCTTGGGGAATGCCGTTGTTGATTTGCAGGAAGTGGGATGTAGATGATTTTCACTTTACAGCCTGCAGCCTTTCAAAGAGTAAGTTAGAGAACCAGAATGTTGTAGAAGGGGATAGACTGAGCTGGGAGAGTTGGGACAGGAGAAGGGGGTGAGAGATGGTGTCAAAGGCTTTGGATAGGTCAAGGAAAAGGGCAGATATGAGTTTGCCTGAGTCATGAGCAAGATTGACACATTCGAGGAAAGAGAGAAGGGCAGTGATGGTACTGTGGCCTGAACAGAAACTGTGTTGGGTGAGGACAAGGAGATTATTGTGAGTTAAGTAAGGCATGACTTGTGCATGAATACATTTTTCAGGGATTTTTGATAGTGTAGAAAGGATGGCAATGGGCCTGAAGTTGGTAAAAGTTAATATTTTTGCTTCCCTTGTGGAGTGGAATAATGAAAGCATGTTTCCAAATTGAAGAGACATAGGATTCTTGTATGGATCTATTTATTAGAATGGAGATTGGCAGGGCCAAGCTGTTGGCTGATAATTTGAGGAATGATGACGGTAAATTATCTGGTGCTTTACAGCAAGGTTTTAGCTGGAGGAGTAGTTTTTTTATAGTGCTAGTAGGGATGGGGTTGAATGTGAAAGTGGGAGAATTATGTGTGCTGTCAGAAGAGAGGGAGGTGGATGGAGGGGATGTGCTGGAGGGGGTGAAGGAAG
Organism: Protopterus annectens; assembly: GCF_019279795.1. Taxonomy (NCBI): domain Eukaryota; kingdom Metazoa; phylum Chordata; order Ceratodontiformes; family Protopteridae; genus Protopterus; species Protopterus annectens. The sequence continues at coordinate 884,560,890 of NC_056748.1, read as the reverse complement.
TTGAGGTTAGTTTGGATATACATTCCACAAAGAAGGAGTTGAATGATATGGCTATTTCTAGGTCAAAAAGGTTAGGGTTGGGACAAGCATTGTCTTTGATACCAGGATGTAGGAGAGAGGAAATAGTACTCCAGAACTTTTTTGGGTTGGAAGAGTGTTCAGACTGAAGCTTTGTCTAATAGGATTTATGGTCTCTATTTATTAATTTCTTTATGTTGCTGTGGAGTTGTTTGTATTCTAGTAGTGTACTGGGTAGTTTATTGTTTTGGTATTGTTTCATTCTTTATCTCTTAGGCGCATGGTTAGCTTGGTTTCTTTTGATATCCATGGGGAGATTTTGGATCTGATATGCTTGGTTCTCGGGGGAGCATGATGGTCGAGTAGGTTGAGAAATGTATTATTAAAGTGGTTGACAGTGTGGTCTAAGGGTAGGGTTTTTAAAGGGGTCCAGTCAATTAATTTTAGACAGTCAGAGGAAACTTGTGGGTTGAAATTAGAAAGGCTGTAAATCTGAATATAGTGGTGGTGTTTTTGGAGTAGAGAGGGGTGCTGGTCAGTGAAGGCAGGGAGGTGGTCACTGATAGAGTCTGGGAGGATGCCAGAGTTTGAGATTAGATTAGGGTGAGATACTAAAATCCAATCAAGGATGGAGCCAGAAGTGCCATCCTTATTTGGCCTGGTGGGAGAGTTAATTAGTTGGGTGTAGTTATAGAGGTTTATAGTTTGAGAAGGGGATTGAGAGTTGATATTGGACCAATTAATGTTTACGTCGCCTAGGATGATTGATTCATTTTTGATGTTAGAGGAGAACCAGGAGATGATATTTTTTAATGTTGAGATGCCGTTGCTGCTAGGAGGGATATATAGAGAGGCTAAGCAGATAGATTTGTGATTGTTGACTTTTAGGTGGGCTAGAATTAATTCAGAGTTAATGAATTTAGGAATGTAATTGGTGTGTGGGGTAATTGTGTACGAGGAGGAGTACACTATGGCAACACCATCTCCTTTTTCATAGGGTCTGTCAGTGCAGATCATTTGGTAGCCAGGTGGTAGGATTTCATTGTCTTTTATGAATGGCTTTAGCCAGGTTTCTGTGATAGCAACAATGTCAGGGTGATTGTGTCGGAGCCAGGCGTGTAAGGTAGGGAGTTTATTTCAGAGGCTTTGAGCATTAATTGTGGTGAGGCGAATAGACTTGTGGTTGCTAGGGTGTGAGGGAGTAGGAAGACTGGTGGGAGAGTAGTTCCTGGGGCCCGGGTTGGAATGGATGTCACCGGAGAGGGACAGGGAGACCTGATGAAGCATGAGAATAATATAATCTAAAGTGGATGGAACGTTTAAGTATGGGTAGATAGTATATTTGTTGGGGTGTAGGAGATGGGGAGGGTCGAGGATGGGAAGTATAGGTATGATTTTGAATTTATATAGTAAGGTTTTGCAGGAGGGATAGAGTTCAGGAGATATGGTGCAGAATGGAGGTGAGATGGTGTGTTGGTAAGTGGATGTGTACTGAAGTGGAGGGGTGAGGTGGGGATTTTGGAGTTGAGTTAAGAAGGTTAGGGTGGAAAGTAGTGTCAAGAGTATTGTTATGTGTAGGTGGGGTATGGAATGAAACAAGGTGAAGAAATGAGTTGGATAAAGAAGGATGGGAGTGTGATTGAAGGGAGGTGTTTTCAGGTCATTGGGCTATAGGTGGTATGGGAGGAGTTGAGGATAGATAAATGTGGGAGTAAAGAAATACTAAACTTCAAAGTGAACCAGATAGCTAGGTAAAAAACAGTCACTTAAAATACAAGAGGTAAGTGCCAAATAGTAGCTTACAGGGTAAAGTTTCATAAAAAAAAAATAAAAAAAATAAACATTAAATGCTATAATACTTGACACTGAAGGGAGCCCAAGTAATTAACGTCTAAGTTAGCGTGCTCACTGGAGTCTATATAAGTATTAAAAGCAAACAAAAATCAATTATACTAAAAACATATACCATGATAAGGCGGGGGTAATGCTGGGTGCAGTAAAACAGTCAGGAATAGGAATCCTTTTTATTTGCCACGATGCTGAAGGAGGCGTGACCAGGAGCAGTTTGCTTAGCTTTTTTAGTTTGAAAGGACTTCAAAATTGAATGGGAAAATGCAGGAAATAGAAATAAAATAAAGTGCTTCAGGTGTTCTTAAAAGTGCAGTGCTTCAACAATGTGCTGAATATTTTGATAGCCCCTAAAATAGTTAGGCAGATAGAGACAATGAGCATTCCAAATGAAACATTGGACGACTACTGATATTGTATTTGGCTGCACAAGACTGGAACAGCAACCTGAGCATAGGAAGTACTACTCTATTCCTGCAAGGTAACCCATCTGTCTTTGTAGATTTTCTTGATGAGGGTCATTTTCTTCTACGTTTTCTTGTTTCATCTACTGCATCTGTATCTTCCCCTGTGGGTCATGTAAATTGTCAAAGTAAATCCTGCTTGTTGCTCGATTTCTACACTGGATCATAAGGCTGATGGCAGGTTGCAGTGCTACAATACCACTCAACAGCCAGATAGGTTGATGGTTTTCCAAATGAAAAAAATAAAAAAACACCAGACAGCACTCAACAGTGATCTAAAAAAAAAAACAAACAGCCAAAAGTGAAGGAAAAAACAGACAAAAGAGAGAACAGACACTGAAACTAGGTAAAACTCATTGCCACTATCATGCCTCTGAATGTCTCAGTCTAATTTTACTTTGATTAGTAGGAATGGAGCAGCAGACACTATGACTATTAGTTTATAGTTTGCCATCTCTAACATGTGCATGTATATGAGTATTTGTAGAAATTTAGTATATGTTGTGACACTTTCAGTAGTATTGTGTATATACACATTACTTGCAAAACTTAAACTTTTATGCTGGAAAGGTCAACACCATGAATAACAGCTGTCCAAATAAGTTGTCAATGAAGTATAATGCCTCCTGTATAGTTCTGATTTTGTAAATACAACATACATCTTTGTGTGACTGACTGGAAGTCAAAAAGCATAGGTAACTGATTCTTTGAGTATTTGAAATGTAAAGTGAATGTACAAGTCATATAATCTGCATGTTTAAAAATGGAAGACATACATTTAGAAATTATTTGGTACAAACTGTTTAAGGTTTTGTTAGTTATATACAATAGTGTTATGTAAGTGCATCAGGAAACATGAGACACAACCATGGAAATCTCAGTCAAACTGACTATTGTAAAGATAAATATTGTACAGCTTCTACTGACAGAAATCACTGAAAGGACATCTTGAACAGAGATAGTCTATATTATGAAGTCAGTAGCCTACAACAAGAAGATTGTACTATGCAAGTCTGGTGGACTTCTTTTTAGGTAAGAAAAACAAATATTACTGTCCTATATTTCAGTATTTGTTTAATGTCTCTTTAGGTCACTAGCCAAACAAAGGCATATCTCTCAACATCTTAGAGCAAGAAATCTGGACAAAGCCATAAATAATGGGGTCAAAGACCAAAAATAGGGGCTATTTTTAAATAGTGCTATTAGAAACTTAGAAAGTTGATACAATGACAGATTTTGCTTTAGCATGAATTTTTTTTTGCTTAAACAATTTTATTTTCTACTGTGTGATACCTTAAACCTCTTGTATTAGAGGCAACATGTGGTATATGCAAATTACCTTTTAAAGATATCAGGTGTTTCAGCTAAATGGCTGTTCTGAATGTCCATGACTTTTTCTTTTACTTTTAAGTCTATTTATGGACAATTTCAGGCCAATAAAACCAAACCCTCTAGCTGTGGACATGCATGTTTCTGCCCTCTTATGGCATCATCAGCACAGCATTGGTGTTCCTGTGTGTTTTTAACCAATTGGTTTTCCTGTGTGTGTTTTTTAACCAATTGTTTTTCTTGTGTGACCTTTTTACTTGTTTTTTAACCAATTGGTTTTCCTGTGTGACCTTTTTGCTCATTATTTTAGTTTGTTAGTTAGGATATTTTGTAGATACCCTAAATGTTATGGATATCAGTTGGGTATGACAACCCTGTGTTTCCAAAAGTTAAACATTCCTCTTATGCTATGCTGATGATGCCATACGAAGGCAGAAACATGCATGTCCACAGTTAGGGGGTTTGGTTTTATTGACCTGAAATTGTCCATAAATAAACTTAAAAGTAAAAGTAAAAGAAAAAGTCATGGGCATTCAGAATAGCCATTTAGCTGAAACACCTATCCTTAAGGTTAATTTGCATATATCCAATGTTGTCTCTGATACAAGAGGTTTAAGGTATCACACAGTAGAAAGTCTAGGTTTGCTAGATTTTTCTTTTTGTGTTTTTTTAACCAATTGGTTTTCCTGTGTGACCTTTTTACTCATTGTTTTAAACAATTTTATTAAGATTTGAAAGAAGGATAACAAAATATTACAGTACAATATATTCAGAAATTAAATAATTAAACAAAGAAGAGAAAAACAATGAATAAAACATATCAAGTCAAAATAAAAAAGAAATTATTTACAAAGGTGTCTACTATACACGAGAGAGAGAGAGAGAGAGAGAAACTCCATACAATTATGAAGTAATCTTTTATTTCTAAACAACTGACAACCGTTTATTAAACAGTTCTTTAAGCTTCAACCAAGAGTTATAAGAAGTGGTGGTTCTACTAATTCTTTTCTTGATAGTAAGTAATTCCAGATGACAAACTTCAGTTGCAATACTTATAAATACTTTCAATGATGGAGTTGATTCAGTTTTCCAGTTCTTGGTGATAAAATACTCCAAAGAAGTGAGTGATTTGTTTTTTAACACAGGAAGGTATTGGAGTATTAAATAAGATTAATGATTTAGTTAATATAAATGTACCATTGAATAACACCTAAAAGAAAAAATATCATCATTCCAAAATTGTTTAAATACATTACATTCAAAAAACATATGCTGCAATCTGCTTTAATACTGAACTTACATCTCAAACATCCAACATTTTTTATACATTAATTCAAATGTATGTGGGGTGATGTATCCTTTATGCATCAATTTCCAAGAAAATAACTTCCATTTTAATGAAGATGTGGTTTGTTTAGAGGGTGATAAAATCATCTGTTTTTCATCTTCACTTGGACAATAATTATTTATGGAATTAAAATAATCCCAATAATTTTCTTTGTAATATTTTGTATTGTTATTATTATTATTATTATTATTATTATTATTATTATTATAAATTCTAGATATAAGTCCTTTTTCTGGAATGTTTTGATGCATCAAAATAATTAAAAGATCAACAAATGTAAGAACATTGTTTTTATTGATATCTGCATTAGATTAACTTTCTTCTTTATTGAAAATATACAATTTTGAACATCTAACCAGACTTCATTGTTTAAATTAAAATGTTTTAATATAAATTCTAGAGATTGTAATATCCATCAATTGAAACCAATATATTAGATTTTATGTGTATATGCTATAGGAAATATTTAAAAAAAATGCTTTATATCATGGAAATATGGGAGGTACCTGGTTGATTTTGATTTTCCAAAATATAATCTTTTAACAACCAAAGAAATTTATTATCATATTGTGAAGTGCAAATATCTGATGATTAGATTTTAAATAAATACTTTCCGGTATATCCTCCCATTTAGCTCCATAATTATTATTTGACAAGAGAGTGACTGTCTTTATAACAGATGTCGAATATAATTCTAAATCAGATAATCCAATACCCCCAGAAGACCAATCTCTTACATGAATGATTGAGAGTAATCTAGGTTTATTTTGATACCAAAGAAAACTAAGTATTAAAGAGTTAAATTATTTTTAACATTGTTTGGGAAGAGTGATTGTATTACATATAATATTTTTTGGTAAGATAATCATTTTTATTAAAGAAAGTCTCTAATCTATCGAGAAAAATAATTTATTCCATTTATTTGTAAGATTTTTATGATGTCCAAACTATTATTATAATTTATATCTATTATATTTTTAATATTTTCTGTTAAAATTACCCCTAAATATTAACTTTTTATCTTCCCCAATATATTTAGAAACTCTTTCCTCTATATGAAATATGTTACAATCTATACATATAATTTTTGTTTTATTCTAGTTAAAAGTAAGTCCCAATTTAGATTGAAAAGTTTCAATGGCATTAAAGAGGGCATTAAGAGATTTTTATTGTCATTCAGGCTCAATAGTAGCAAATAAAAGCATTTTAGAGCTTAGATTGTTATTTATTTGTATTCCTTTAATATCAGATCTTGACCTAATGTAATTTGCAAATGGTTCCATAACTGAAGTAAAAAGCAGAGTTGACAACAATCAACCTTGCTTATTTCCTTTTGTAATCGAAATTAACTCTGAAATATCAGCCTATTTTTATATAGGCAAAGGAATTATCATAAAAAAGATTTATAAGTCACAAAAAAAATTTGAGAAATTACATTCCTCTAAAAATAATAAAAGATATTTACAATTAACTGAATTCAAAGCACTATTGATGTCTAAGCTTATTAAAGTTATACTATCTTTTATTTGTGTAATTGATTACGCTTAATATACTTTTATTATCATAAGTATTTCTGTATTTTTTTATAAATCCAGTTTGATCATTGTTAAATATAGAAAAAATTGTTGAATTCTGTTAGCATGTATAGCCATGAATATTCTGTAATTAATGCTTAATAATAAAATAGGTCTATAAAAGAGCACACAGCTGGGTCTTTATCTGTTTTCAAATTTCAGAGATACAAGTGAATATTTCCATGATGGACGAACCTTTATTAAATCTTTAACTATTAAACAACATGAAACAAGATATTTAAAGTATCTTTAGGCATAAGTTTATAAATTTCTGGAATTATGCCATCATTACCCGGGCTTTATGGGTCTATATTACAACGAACGCTTAAATGCTGTAATCTGTAGGTCGACCTTTACAGATTGAACAGTTAAACACCCAAAGTTGTAAAAAAAAAAAAAAAAAAATACAAGGAAAGGGTTATAGCAGAGGGGCAAGATCCCCTGCGCTCCCCACACCCCCGGCTACTTAAATATACCAACTCTGAGATCGCACTTCAGTGAACTACAGTGCAGAAATGGGAAATTTCCCATTCCCTACACTGTAGCATGATCTTGGAGTTGGTATATTTAAGTAGGGGGCTTGCCCCCCTGCTTAAACCCTTTTTTTTTTTTGACGTGATTTTTTTTTATTTTTAAAGAAATTCGAATGCTTCACTGTTTGATCTCTAAAGATCGACCTTTAGAGATTCGAACATTTAAGCATTCATGGATCTAATATAGACCCGGCTTTATTTGGTTTCAGTTTATTAATTTGGCATTTAAGTTCAGACATCAGTATAGGTCTATCTATTAGTTTCAGTTGTTAAGTCAATTTGTTTTTAGTATATTTCTTAATGAAAGCTTTGATTGCATCTTGGGAATCCATTACTGGATTAAATTGATTAATTTTAATAAAATGGATTCTAAATATCTTCTATTGCCGTAACCTTTTTCTTTCTATCAACTGAATATATCTATTTAATATTATTAATTTCTGATAATCAATTTTGTTCTACAGGCTAGTTTGTGCATATATTGTGGATTTATAGAGAAGTTTGGTAATTTAATCTTTGCTAGATTTATTTTAGTTTTATGAGTTAAGATTTCTAAATATTTACTTTGCAATTAATTTCTGTCATCAAACTTTTATTGCCTTTTTGAGTTTCTAGTTTTAGTTTATCAATTCTTTCCTGTAGTTCAAGTAAATCCTTGTCCCATTGCTTTCTGTTTAAATCATATCATTTCATAATTGTTCCATTTAAATAAGATTTTAGTGCATCCCATATAAAGATCTCAGAAGTATCTTCAGTATTATTAAATTCAATAGTGGGTCTGAATTTCCTTATTAAAGAATTCTCTGAAATCGTTTAGGTTAGTTATGTGTGCAGGTATTCTTTTAATGTGAATTTTATTATTATGGTTCAAAATAAGCTCAAAAGTTATGGCATTGTGGTCAGAAGGTAGAAAAGACTACCTTAACTTTACCAAGTCTAATAATTAAATCATTGGAAACAAACTATCAAGTTTTGATTGTGATCCATATCTATGTGAAAAGTGGCTAAAAAGAGAATCAGAGTCTGAAAACTCATTAACATCACAGATATGAAATAGGTTAATGAAAATTATTAATGCTTTTGCTGAAGCTCCTATTCTATATTTCACAGCAGAATTAGAGTCTTTCTCATTTAATATATAATAAAAATCTCCTGCCCAAATTAAACTATCCTTAGAAAGATGAATAATCTGGTCTTAACTGATTTTTAACTGTTTTAATACCTATATCAGATATCCAATAGACATTAATGAGAGTGAATAATTTTCTATTAATTTCAAATGTTACTGTGCATAACATCCCTTTATCATCACTATATGTACTTAATATATTTGGTATAGGCATAGAGTTTTTCCACAAAATAGCTACTACTCTCCTTTTCTGATTGTATTGGGAACTAGGTAATACAGTGTAGTATTTATTAAGTTTATCTATATCATTTGATAATAACTGAGTTCCTTGGATAAAGATGACCTGAGAAGCAAATAGTTTTAACAATTTATTTAAAATACCCCTTTTGTAACCATTGTTTACTCCACTGATGTTACTAGAAACACACTTTAAATATGTCATCTAGTATTCCAAGAAAAAAAAATGAATTGATAAACCATTTAATGAAATCTTGAACTGCTAGTTAACAACTATAAATCTAGTAGACTTGAAGTTATAACAGATGAGTCAAATGTATATGATCATAGACACCAAAAAGAAAAAAAATGTCACACAAAAATTAGACATGAAGTAGGTTCAATAATCACTCCCCACATGGAGTTTAAGACTCCTGACCTGAATAGCAAAACTATCTAAATCATCCCTCCTATCAATAAACACAAGATTAACACCACTCTGCCATTCCAGAACTATAACATATTAAGCAAAAAATAAAAAAGAGAAAGAGAAAATTATTACTTTCTATGCTCTATAACAACTCTCAAAACAAATAAGATCTCTACAGGTTAAGTACAGTTTTAACTAAATAAGACTATAAGTAGATTGTTTTAAAAATGATCAAAAGAATATAAAATCATTTCAATATACTGTCTAAACTATAAATCGAATGCCTCCTAACTAATTATGTGGCATTAAGAAAAATGACACTCAGTTTTAAAGATAAGAATCACAGTAGAAACACAAAAATTAACAGATATTTATTTATTTAACATTTGTTGGCCAGGAAAGTCTGACTAGGACAGAGCCTATTTTCAGCACAGGTCCCAGGAGAAATGCTCCAGATGCATGTCTTTGGAATGTGGGAATAAACCACAGCACCCAGACGAAACCCATGCAAATGCAGGGAGGACATGCAGACTCTGCACAGAAGGCATTCCAGCTGAGAACTGAACCAGAGAACCTCTTGCTGTGAGGTGACAATGTTAACCGCTGCACTGCTGCGCCACCCATATTGTATCTTGCAAGTCACAAGTGAAGCAGTCAGAGGCAACTTAACGAATGCCTCACCATAAACACAATAGAGTATAACCATTTAAATATTATTTATAGGTATGTTGAGATAGGCATATGCAGCAGCTGTCTACTAAAAATGTGTATTTAACATTGACAAATAAATAATGAAAGAACAATTCCTCAATTAAATAAAGTTACTTATATCCAACTTTAAAGAAATGAAACAGTTATATATGAAATAAAAAGTGAACACTGAAGGATCTGAAAACACCTACATATAAACAGAAGTTATGACTTAAATCATTATACTATTAAAACAGAATGATTTTTTAAAACATATGTGATCATAAAGACTCTCAAAGAAGTGAATACAACTCCAAGAAAGGTAACTCAACTAGACTGTATCAAACAGTGAAAAGCTCTTTAGCCTGAATACTACTTCACACCAATCCTGTTCAACATCAAGAACATTTGCAGTGTCTATAATAAGCTTACTTTGTCATGACAGTAGCTAAGAAAGATAATTTAAAGCATGGCATAACATCCTAGAACAACCTAAACAGTAAGAGGGGTTTGACAATTTCTTATGAGATTTGTCATTGTGAAGAAAAAAATGTAAGTACTGTATGCAAATTTGACTGCATTCCTCAACTGTTAACTGGTTAGTTTAAACATATGATTTTTCATTAACTATAAAATACCATGTGTTTTGTTTTGCTCCATTCCAGTTCAATTCATGGTTCAGTCTGTTCTTAAAAGTAGTGAAACTACACTGATACCTGATCTGTAAGGTTGTAGTAATCTCCTTGGTTTCCTTGGCAAAGAAGAGTAAAATTACCTGCATATTATGAAAGCTAAAGGTCACTATGGTTTCACAAATACTGGGTTTAATGGAAGATCAACTATTAAACATTGGGATCATGATCTCCAAAATGTGAAGCTTGAATTTATTTGCTAAATTATTAAGTTTTATTTGTAATTTTGGCCAGAACATTCACTCCCATTTAAGTTAGTGCATTTAGCGCTGAGTTAGTGTTGCTGACACTGAATGCCTTAAACTGACTAGTGCTGTTTTCTCCCTCTAACCTTTTATTCACACCAGACTTCAGAAATTCTGATAGTAAAAATAGAACAGCACTGGCCATATATCCTTTTCCAAAAGCAGTATGTAAGTCTGAGAGTATACAGTTCTTTGTCAGGAATTTTTAACTGACAATTTCTGACTGACATCAAGAAAATTTGCATTACTTAACTACGAGTCAATGTAGTTACTCAGCAATGCTCCGCCCTTCTTAATAATATATCAGCAAGTTCTTACAAAGGTATCAAGCAAATGTATAGTTAGAAGACAATGTAAAAAAAAAAAAAAAACTCAAAGGATAAGAGACCAAACAGAAGCTCACCACAGGCATGGATTCATCACCGCAGCAACAACTCCATCCGATCTCCAACACAGGAAACCAAAAGCTAGTCTACAACATACGACTGCTTGCGATCACACTGGGAAATTCAAGCACTCAAGAACATGAACCAGAAAAAAGCTTCAAGCAATGATCAGCTCTCAAGCCCAGACACGCAAAACCATTGAAAGCATAGACAGTCAAACCATCAAAAATATACTAGAGTCACTTGCCAGCAAAAGAAAAATACAAGTACAAGGCTCATCACTGTCCAACTCAACCACGAACAGCACAACCAGTAAATCCACAACCAATCAACCACTGACATCACAAAATAAATCAGTCCCACCTTAAACAATCAAGAAAAAGACAATCCAGCCTGTAAACTATGAACCAAGTATTTAACACACATCACAAAGTCAGCAATCATCACATGTACCTCAAGAAAGCAGAATAAATTAACTGAAAATGTATTTTATTTTTAACATACTCTAGCTCTATTCTCCAATTCTCTACAGCTGAACACATCATGGCACATCTAAAACTGAACAATTTCAAAAGTCTCTGCTTAGTAACCATAAACATCCCACCAGTAAATAATATTCCTATATTAGAAGAAATCTTAGCCTGGATGTCAAACAATATCCACAATAAAACAATAATTCTAGGTGGTGTAAACATAAACTGGCTAGACCATGCAAATCCCTCACCAACTGTACCCATTAATCTTTATAACTTCACTCAGCTCATTACTAGTATAACCCGGCCCCAAAAAAACAACAACAATGGTTACAACCTAGACCGGATTTTAGTGTCAGACCCTAGCAAAATTTCCTCAGCTGGAACTCTGCCTTGCAATATCAGTGACCATCACCTTGCATATATAATATGCAATACACCTACAACCTTAAGCCAACATCAATAAAAACCCACTAGAAATCTAGCTAACTTTAACCCTACAACTTTTAATGAAACACTGATTGGAGCAGTCTAAAAGTTATACTCCTTGACAAAGTATTTCAATTCTACATTCCTACGTATACTTAATAGAATGGCCCCTCTCCAAAACAAGAGAATAACAACAAATCATGCTATCTGGTTATCTAGGGATACCAAAAAACTCATGACTACCAGAGGCAGAACATGGAAAAAAATGGCAGAAAAATAAAGCCCCTTAGATCTCCAATTATATAAACATCTCCACAATCAAGTAAAATAGTTATAAAAGATAAAAAAAACACTACTACCTTTCTCTCCAAAACAATTGCAATCAAAATAAAAAAAAAATTCAAACTCTGTCTCCTCTCTTTTAAACCCTGACACCAAGAGCAATCCATACCCAAATCCTGACAAAATTCCAACAGAAAAAGCCACACTTTTCAAGTCCTATTTTATACAGACTATATCCAAACTTGCACTTTCCTCAAACTAGTCAAACTCACAACCCAATATCAACTCAGTACCCCTCAATAAACTTTTCATCCCAGCCTTTTTCTCCCACTCCTATTACCACCACCACCATAACTAAACTTCTGCTAAAGCTGAAACCTGGCAGCACCAGCCCAGACAACTTACCCCCAGAGTAGCTACAAATCTCAGCTAGATCTATAAGTTATCCCATAATTCTCATAAACAGATCTATCCTAGAATCCTATGTACCCTTAATTTGGAAAAAAAGTATATATCCTTCCACTACACAAAGGTAGTAACAACACTGACATCTCTAATTTCCATAACATAGCCATACTATCTCCAATCTCTAAAATTACGGAAAAATGTATTCATACCCAACTTTTGAATTACCTAATCCAAAATCAACTCCTTTCCACTACTCAACATGGTTTCCAGCCTGGGCACAGTACCACTACTGCTCTCCTAATCTTCTTAAACACTGTCAATCATGAGTGAAATTAAGGTAAACTTGTGTCTGCATTCTTCTTGATCTCCAAATGCCTTTGATACCATCTCCTATTCAATCCTCCTCTCAAAACTATCACACCTAAGCATGGCTTCTCCTGTCCTAGACTGGTTTGCCAGCTATCTTACAGACAGACAACAATCATCAAAATGGCTACAGTCTCACTCACCTTTTCTAACTACTTCTACTGGTGTCCCCCAAGGTCCATTTTAGGGCCTCTTCTCTTTAGCATTTTCATTAGTAACTTTCTCACTGCTCTCTTTCACAGTTCTGTTGCTCAATATGCAGATGACTCTACAATCATCTGCTCTGCCTTCTCAGAATCAGAAATTCTGTTTAAGGCCCAAAATGTTTTCTCCACAACTGAATTGTTGATGACCGACAACCATCTGGCTCAAAGATACCACTATCAACAAATCTGATTTTAGCATCTATGCTTCTAACAAAACTGCCATAGAGTTAGTTCCCTATTCCAAGCTACTTGGCATTACCATTGATGAAAACTTATTATTTGACCAGCACATGCACACCAACATTAAGAAAACTTATCAAAACCTCGGCACCCTTTCTAGACATAAAAACTTTTTAAACTACTCTACTAGAAAAACACTGCCCTCAACATTCCTTCTTTCTTCTTTCCTATATGGTGCTCCCATTCTAACAAATATCCAGTCCAACTTAAAAACTAAGATGGACACTTGCTATAACAAAATTGTCAAGTTTATAACTAATGCAAAATATTCATCCCATCACTGCTGTTCACTACAGTCCCTGAAGTGGTTAGAACTTTCACAACATCTCACATACAACTATATACAGCACACAAAATTATTTATAAACCTTTTGTACGCCAAGGCTTTGCTCTCCTTTTGATACCTCAGCAACCAAATAGGCACCTCAGATCCAAAAATCACTCTCTCATCCACGTGAACAGGCCAAAACTCCTTGTTGATCAAAACCTCTACTCTTTTACCATATCCAAACTCTGGAATGCTCTCCCACCTGACCTTCAGACCATTAGTAGTGCCTCCTTGTTTAAAAAGTCTCTACAACAATATCTTTCTACTCAGTGGCTCTGCTCATGCACTATATCCCAATCCTCTATTACCTGATTAGACTATATCCTAAGACAACTACCTACAAGCACATTCCATCTCATTCATCTTCTCCTGCCATAAGAACAACTGTAATACAATACGTGCATGATATGTATGTCTTGTCTGCTCAAAAATAATTCTCTTTTAGTTTGTAATGTTTACTTTACCATAAGACAAAAATTGCATAACATTTCAAGTGAGTTTTATGTTTTATCCTTTGTAATCTATGTTTAACTAAAGACTATTATCTTGTACTATGTTTGTGGAGCTTTCTTCCCCAGGCCTCCACAACGAATGGGTTCATTTCAGCCCAGTGGACTTTCCTGGTCAACAAAAACAAGCAAACAAACAAAAAGAAGCAAATAAATAAATAAATACAGCACCAAGATTTAAAATACATAGTTTATATATATATATATATATATATATATATATATATATATATATATATATATATATATATATATCTAGGACTTTTGAACGAAAGTTCAAAAGCCTGAATCCATTACCACCGAACACACTTTAACGAAAGCGCTTTTATCGAAAAAGCGCTTTCGTTAAAGTATGTTAAAAAAAACAAAAAAAACCACAAAATCTACTTGAATGCAGGGGGACAAGCGACGCTGCGCCCCCCCCTACATTAATATTCGCACTCCGAGGTCACACTGCAGTGGGGAAAAGGGAATTTCCCCTTACCGCACCATAGTACAACAGGAACAACAAGCATACTTACGTGAAAGTGCTGCTTTGGTGAACAGCACTTTCGCACAAGTATGCTCACCAAATTGGGATTCGCTGAAAGAGTATCTGTATGGATCCCATATATATATATATATATATATATATATATATATATATATATATATATATATATACATACACACACATATATAGGAAATCTAAACATACTAAAGTTAAATTAATATCAAATACTGAGATAAGTAGGTAGACAAAAAAAAGAAAAAAATATTACAATAGCACACCTCGATGCTGAGTTATTTTTAGAAGGGGTGATAACCAAAGACCTGTGAGCTCTTTCAAAACCATAGGACATTGCTTTTGGTAGATCAAGAATTTTAGGAAACTTGGATGTTAAAATGTTTTTAATACTTCCCCCTTCTATTTTCTAAGGCAAACCGAAGATGCAGATATTGTTTCTCCAACATCTATTTTCCAGGTCATCTACATTGTTTTGCTTTAATAAAAATTCAGTGTCATTTTCTTCTTCAGTTAATCTCCCTTCCACATCATTTAAAGCTTCATTGACTCCAGATATTTGTACTTTCTGCTGACTAAGAGACTGTTGTGTTTGTTCCATTTGTTTTATACATCCCTCCTTAATGTTGTCTAGTTTATTGTCCATTTTGTCCATTTTCAGTGATAGTTCATGAATATTTGTCAAGACGATCTGAAAGTCCTTCATCAAGGATGAGTCTTGAGAGCTTATTTTTGTATGGCTCATCTTGTAAGTGAAGAATTTTTCCACGTAAAAGTATAACAGGAAAATAAAGGCTTATTTGAATATTTGTTGATTTTTATCAATCAGGATAGTAGCTTGAAGTATTAGATTTTGACCAAGAAGAAAGTATGATAACTTTGAAATATAATTTCCTGTCAGAAATAGGATGAGAATAGTAGAACTGATAAAATCTGCTGCTAACCCTAGCCCAGCAGCATCCTGTCCATGCCCCCTCAGCATGACTTTTCTGTCACTCTTTTCTGACCTCAGTAGTCAAAGATTTGCCAATAATTTGTCAGTAAACCAAAATTTTATGAGGAAAAGACAAAAAATATGGGGAAAAATCAGGACATTCTGTGTAAATCTGGACAGTTGAAAGGTATGAAAAAAGTGACTTGCAAAACAAAAAGTGAGTATAGTGCTGGATAAAAGACCAAACAAATATAGTACTTATTTATTTTGTTAACTGGAGAAAGTGAACTGGTCAGGAAACCATTTTTGACATGACCTGAGCTAAATGGAACACACAACTGTTGCCTTCAGATATAGCACAGGGAAGAATTTCAACTAATCTTAACATTCATGCATTTTTTTTTATTCCACATTTAATATTGTATTAAAGAATCCTACAAGTGGTACATAATTTATTCCATATTCAATTTAATTACTATTAAAAATCAATCCCAGTGATAGCAGAAGGAAGAATATTTACATAGATAAATTTAAATGAGTTGTATGAAGACTACTCATCAATCATCATATCATTATCATCATAATGGTAAAGGTCTTTGCCTCCCATGCCCTAGTACAAGGTTTGATCCTGACCTCTGACCAATGTCTGTTTGGAGTTTGCATGTTCTCCCTGTGTCTCTGTGGAGTTCCTTCCACCTCCAAAAAACACACTGAGTGTTCCTATCTCAAATTCAGCAATGAAAGGAGCTGTGGGCAGCAGCAAAGACTCTACATGGTGCCCTATAGGGGAAAGAGTTGTACAGACCATCCACTTTGGACATTTAATATGGTACGCAGTATCCTCAAGATGGGAGAACACAGATCACAGACTGCACACCGTGGCAGGGCTAGCCACTCAATGGTGTAAAATATGACTCTAAGTGATTTGGTTATGTTAAATGATGCCTCTGAAATAGGCATGGGTAGTTACCAGTGATTAGTAGGTTGAGGACCCGGCCTACTCCAACCTAAGCCAGGGACCCATGCTAAGGGAGGGAGGGATATATGTGCCCCTATGGGCCAGTATGTGCCAGCCATAAAGCCCAGCAGCCCTGGATCAATAAGCTACTGGCCTGTTGGTGTCTAGTTGCCCAGCCTGGGTTACTTGGGATAGCTGTGTCGAGTGAAAGCTGGACTTAAAACCCCTCAACCTGCCAAATATGAACCAAGAATTGCTACACTTAATATAGGTTCACTGACAGGATATAGCTTGGAAGTGGATGACATGATGATACTATGGATCTATGTATCGAAGAGGCAAGATGGAAGGGCAGTGCAGCAAAGCCACTTGGCTTGGGATCCAGAGTCTACTACTCAGGAGAACAGACTAGAAATGGTGTGGGAACTGTGGTGACAGAGAGGCTTCAGGAGTCAGTGAGGGATATTATCAGAATTAGTGACAGACTCACGGCAATCCGACTCCAGTATAATGATAGGGCAGTATTCATAATCTTTGTCTATGCTGCACAGCAGGGTTGTGATAGTATGGAAAGGAGTGCATTCAGAGGGCAGTTGCAGGACCTACTAGATAAAGCAGGGCAATATGAATTGGTGTTGATAATGGGTGACTTGAATGCACATATCAGGAGAGACAGTAGAGGATATGAGGACTGCCTGTGTCCACATGGGTGGGGCAACAGGAATAGGGAAGGAGAGGCCATTCTAGACATTTGTCTGGCAAATGGCTTGATAATAGCCAACACATGGTTCAGAAAGAGACTGTCACAAGATCACATACAAGAGTGGCCAACATGCAACTCATGTAGACTTCCTCCTAGTAAGGAAAGGGCATTGGGTAGAATGAATGATTGCAAAGTCATCCCCAGTGAACAATCATCTGCAAGCAGTGGTCAGAGAAGGCTCTAAGATCAACAGAGAACAGGCTGAAGACCTGAAATTGATTGGCGAGAAAGCACAACAGTTCAGGGAATTACTCAGAACCCCAAGAAGAGGAGGAAATAGTTGGAGATGAAGAAGAATGGCAGTGCCTCAAAACAGCATGTGTGCGGACTCAGAATTAATATGTGGCCAAGACAGGTATGGAAATAAGGTTACATAAGGAAAGCTGTCAGTGGAATGCAGAAGTCCAGGACGTCATCAAAAGAAATAAGGGGTACAGGAAAAGTGAAAGATAGAAAAGACTGATCAGGCGAGGATGGAATACTGCTTAGCTGTGTTTTTTTCTGGTCTTAGGCAATTTTTCTGCTAATGTATGCCACTCCATAGGGGCTGTTTTATGGAAGGCTCTTTCTGTTGTTACCACAGCATATGTTGGTCTTTATAGCTTTTGCTTGCCCTATCTTCTTAAGATATAATTTGTACTTCTGACTAGTACTGTTACCTTCAGGGGTAGATAATAGCTTTTATTTAATAGCATATACGTAAGTGTATTTAGTAACAAAAGAGCTCCAGAAAAAAATAAACAATGAACTTTCAAATGTGAACATGATGAGCAAACTTCATTGGTGGTGTTGTTCAGCACTGATTCTCAATATAATTATTTATGGACCAGTAACAGGCATTACAAGCAAGGCTGGCCTTGGTGTTAGATGCATGAATGAGATGATGTGAATGAATGCCTATTGATAACTGAATAAAATAACTAACGGGAACTGATTTAGTGAAAATTATGTTCAGTGATTTAGTTAATCTCCTATATCAGAAAACAAAGACGATATTTATGTTGATAATGAATTTTGTCTGCAGTGTGATTCTATCACAAATGCTACATATGTTTACTTGCCAATAGGAACTTACTAGTTTTAGATGTTTTTATTATTATCTTATTTTTTGACAAAGAGAAAGAGAATGCAAGTGAGTACATCATCTATGATATATCTGACTATATGAATGATCTAAATATCAAATTAAGAAAAATATTTGGAGATTATGTCACTTTATTGCTATAGAACTAGAACTGTCTTGTCTTCCTTATGCAAATATATATTGATTTAATGACTCATGGTATCAAAGTACAGGTACTGGGCATCCAGACCAACCATCTCACATAGTATGTTATCCAAAACTCAGCTATTTTAATAATGGAACAAAACAATTCATCAGCCATCTACTGGAAAACGTGTTTGTTGCTGCAATTTTAATTTGTTTCACAAAAAATACCTGGGTAGTCTAGTAGTATTGTCCATTCACACTAATCTGACTTACAATAAATTCCTTTGTGTATTGGTAATATGGTCCTTTCTCTTTGATACCTTCACAACCAAGTGACAAATGAAATAAAATTCATACTTAAATGGCAGTTTAGATTTTCCATTCTGCAGATCAAAGTGCTACAGTAAAAATAAAATCCTGCTTAAAGACACCACCACGTTTGTTGCTTTAGTTATAGGCATAGCCAGGCTTGCAATATATATGCTGCAGCCATAATGTCTACTTTTTAAAATAATTTATTTTCCCAATGAAATATGCTGGCACTTTATTAAGTAAATTACATATTTATCATGGTTTATAGATAATTTATTAAAGGGTTTGTTTTTCAGTATACGTGGCTGTTGATAGGTTCTTAGGTGGTTACTAGGCTATCGCCCCAAGAGTCATTTTAAGCCTAGCCAAGCTAATCTCAAATTTATCAAACTATTACTGACATGTATGAACACCACAAAGAAATGACTTGATTAATTCATTATTTATATTTGCTTACGTCTATCATTTTAGGTTTCATTTAGTGAAAAGGTTTACCATACAGAAATTTGTGCTGCCTAAAGTTGAAGGTTACAGTGAGATTTGGAGATACACAGTCTGAAAGCTAGTAAAGAATTCCAAAATCCTAGATATGCTCTTGGCTTAATTGCCCACCTCCCTAACAGGATGTTATATGGCACAGGCTGATGTTTGCGTCTTTTTAGTTTTTGAACCAATCACTTTATATTGGAACACTGCACAAGCAATGTGTAATGTTGCGTGACTGCATTATTTGTTGATAGCCCACTGCCTGAGCTATATCTGTTCATAGGTTCATAGGTTACTAGGTTAATGGCCCTAGGGCCTTTATAAGCCTAGCCATGTAATACCCATGTGCCCTAATTGACCATTGTTAGATGATTTGAATGTTTGCAGAATGAACCTATGATCAGCATTGGCTGACCCTGCCCAAGGGGGATATCCAGTTGTCCAGGTTGTGCTTAGAAATGATAACTGAGGAACTCTGCTTAACGTGAATTGGGAGTTTATTCCAGAGTAGTGGCAGTCTCTGGGAGACATATCTGTCTCTCCAGCATGTTTTGTTCAAGTTACAGGCTAGATTGAGCTCCCTGGAGTGAGTGACTCTTGTCCAATTTAATTTGTGGACATGCAGCATTTCCATTAGGGCAGGGTCAGAGACTGCTCTGTAGGCCAAGCACAGGTCACCTCTCAGTGCCTGTAGAACACAGATTACAGTGACAGGGCTTCCAGTCTTTCCATGTAGGTCATGTTTTGGAGTACCTGAATTCTCTTGGTCAGGAACCTCTGTGGTCTGTCCAGCTGCTGCAGGTGACTGGTGAGGTACATGTGAAAGGGAGAGTCAAACTCCATTATTAGTCTGATGAGGGTGGAGTACAGAGGAATAATAACATCCTTGGTCTTGGATGCAATGCCCTTACTTATGAGGTATGCAACGTAAAAGGCTTCTTTTACTACTGTGGACACATGGTGACTGGAATTTAGACTGCTATCAATTTGTGTTCCCAAGTCACGCACCAGTGGGTTTGATTCTAGGGGGGGGGGGTGCTGCCTATATTTCAATTGGTGCTACCTTTTTGCCAAAGGACATAACAATGCACATTTATGCATTTAGTTTTAGACCGTGGCTTTGACACCAACCATTTGTCTGTGTTAGCCTCTTCTGTAATATGCTAATATCTTTAAGGGACTCCATGACTGCTCCCAGTTTGCAGTTATATGTGAATCTGGTAAACCACAAGCCATCTACTTTTGACTGGACTTCCAAGAAATAGATTAAAAACAGTAGGGGGCCCAGCACAGAACCTTGTGGTACCCCACTGGTAACTGTTCTACTGGTGGAGGTGGAATTCCCAACTTTGACATTATAGGCTCTGTCGGTGAGCCAGCTGGCTCTCCATCTAGTGACATATGGGTTAATCCCCAGCTGGGAGAGTTTCTCAATGAAACCTGAGTGGGGGATTGGCTAAGTTAAGATAGACAGTATGTACTGCTTTGCCTTTGTCCAGGGCTTTGGTGACATTCTCAAAGAAATCTACCAGGTTTAGTAAGCATGATCTACCCTTAATGAAGCCAAACTGGGTCGGGTCGAGAGTTTGAAGGTTGCCTATGTCCTTGTTGATAAGGTCATGATGATTCTTTCCATGGCCTTGCAGATAAGGCTGGTTAGGCTTATGGGTTTATAGTTCCCAGGGTCGGTTGATGGACCTAGTTTGTGCAAGGGGATTACAGTTGCTGTTCTTTACTCTGCTGGAATAATGCCAATGCCAATGCTCAGGTTATGCTTAAAGACAGTGCCAAGTGGATCTGCTAGGTCATGTTTTAGGTTGTTTAGTAAGCAGCCTGGGATGTTATCTGGTCCCATAGCGGCCATGGTTTTGGCCTTTGAGATCACGGATATGACCTGCTCATTGATGGTACTGGGGAGAGGACAGGTGTTAGGTATGCTTTGTGGTATGGCTGGTAGGGACAAGGGGGTGGAGTTTGTGCCAAATATGTCAGCTAATAGGTTGTCAATTTCCTCAGGGTCAGTGTGAGTGATACCATCCACTATGAGTTTGGAACATAGCTGGGTATTCCCTTTTAGATTGCAGACATAGCTAAAGAATGCCTGATGAGTGTCTTTAGCTAGGGAAGATAATTTAGCCTCATATCTAGCTTTAAAGGACCTTACAAGATATCCAATTTGCTTGTTCAAGCTGTGGAAGGCATTCTTTCCCTGCTGACTAAGTTTCTTTTGTACTTAGATATCAGTTAGCAGGGGATTTGAGACTTTACAAATCATCATTTAGTAGGCTATAGTTTGTTTTGGAGAAGTTTCTCATTTTTATTGTTCCTGTGGAGGTGTTAGGTCTGATTGTTACTTCCAACAAGACATATTTATGGTCTGACCTTACTAGGAAGGGCAGAACACAGGGGGTAGTGCAGTGACTCCCCATATTGGTGAGTATTAAGTCCAGAGCATTTGAGCCCCTTGTGGGGGTGAAAACTAACTGCTCCAGAGCATTTGAATTAATAAAGTCCAGGAACCTTAGGGCAATTGAGCTTGTGCTCATGTACATCACCCACATGATAGAAGGATAGTTGAAATCTCCCATGACCAAGGTGTTTGCTGTACAGTGAGTGACTCAAGCAAGTCCAAGTAGGCAACATGCTTATCATGGTGGGGGACCTATAGCTAGCTATGATGTGGTAGGGTGTTTTACCTATAGTTATTTGGACCTGGAGTAGCTCCAAAGAGTTGTACTATTTAACCAGTCTAGAGGTGCATTTGAATTTAATGAAGATGGATACACCTCCACCTTTGGTTCTTTCACACCCTTTTTGAGGTTTGAACGTGTGGAAGGCATTGTAGTCTTGCATGGCCGAGTTGCTGTCTGTGGCCTTGAACCAAGTTTTAGTGACTGCACAGACTTCAGCATCTTCCAAGGTGAGGAGAGGTTCCAGGAAGTGCAGTTTCCTGTTTAGACTCCTAGCATTAAGCAGCATAACCTTGAGTTTGTCTATAGTGAATTTTTTTATATTGAATGTTTTGTCGTTTTGGTATTGCCTAAAAAAAGGTACTATGGGGTAGGCAAAGGTCTTTGCCAGTATTCAAAAGCCTAGACGAGACAGGTGAGGACCATTTCTGGAAATGCAGCATGGCCTGTCAACCATTTCTTCCCAGGCTGACAGATAATGGATCCCCCTGGATTGACACCAGAAGCTAAGCCAATTGCTGAAGTCAATCATTTTTTGTTTGTATTATGATATCATCCTGGGTGAAGGCAGAATGCTGCTTAAGGCTAGGAACATACCTGCCTGGGACACATAATCTGAGAGTTCAGTCATGTCTCTCTTCATATAGTCCAGAGAAGTACATCTGAAGTCATTCACCCCATGTACTATCACAGAGTCATAGCAGTAATTGTTGTTGAGTGACCGGAAGGTGTGTGTGACTTGACAGATCCTAGCACCTGATGGACAGCTGACCATGACCTTGTCCTTATCCAGCCTGGTAAGGGGGACGTCTGTGTATCTCACTATGGAATCTCTTATGACCAGGACATTGAGGCCTTAGGGGCTTATTTGCTGAAATATTGGTATGTGTGTTGTTATGTGTAGTAGATTTTAGTTGTGCTCTAGTATATGTGAGTTGTTTGCACTTGGGAGGTCTCTGGTCTTTTGGTAGGCTCTTAGTGAGTACCTCCACGTATGTGGGTTTGTGTGTCATGACTTTATCTTGTGTGAGAGGAGAGCTGTGCATGCTGAAAACCTCTTTTATGTCTTGTTTCTTGTTAAGTGAGAGGATTTATTCCAGTTTCATAGTATAGTTACATCTCTCACATACTGTATTTGTTTGCTGTAGCAGCAAATGGTTGTCAGTAAACATGAGGCAATTGCTACATTACCTCAGGATGCCCATGTCAATCAGGTTGGTTGGAGAAATTTGGGAAACTGACTGTCCATTGTAGCAGGTTAAACTATAAGTACTGTTAGGGGGTGAGCAAGTTTATTCAGAATTTGTTCTAGGGTTAGCAAGGGGACTTAGTCTATTGAGGATTAGAGATTAAAAAGTGTGGCAATGCTCCTCAGTGCTCAGTTGAGTTGCTTACAGTGCAGCAGGGAAGCCTGGAAGGGTTCCACTGACTGTTCTCTAAGAAAAAATGTGTATCTAGGTGTTTCCGTCTATACAGGGCACTGCTAAACTCCATTGTACAGTGCCCAGCTAGGCACAAATCTGAGGCTTAAATATAAGTGAATTTAAAAAGTTTTAACACAAACTACCAATTGGAAAGCCCCACACAGAGCCTTATTCTAGCAATCCCCAACTCAGATAGGTCCTGAACTAGGCACTTCTGCCATAAGAGTGGATGTAGGCCCTCTTAATGTAAGATGACTGGTATTAGTGCTCAGGTATGTCAAACAGTCTAGATTCAGCAAGTCTGGATCTAGCGTATGATATTTAAGGCAAAAGTAGCAATGATACAAAGTGTGGAACGAAGCAGTTACAGCAGCAAAAAACAGGAAAAACAAAGCAGCAGTTCAATGAAATACAGTTCACAAAGTGCAATACATGCCTAAATAATACTTATTCTTAGAATATTTCAGTGGATGCCTTGGATTTCTGTTCAGATGCACTCCAGACCTCTGGCTAAGAACGCCAAACCCTGAGCAGCTCCAGTAAACTGTGTAGAACACACACCTTCCTAATGTAAAATAACTGGTTTGGAACCCATGTTCTTAAACCAGAACTGAACTTTCAGAATAAAAGACACAATAAGTCTTCAGCCAGCAATTCCCATCTCAGAAGAGTGCAGGCTATCTTCTCCAGCCACAAGAGTTTAGACAACAAATCTTGCTAATGTAAAATAACTGATGTGGAACCCAAGTGCTTAAACCAGAACAAAGAAAGACAGTTAGAATAATAGCCACAGTAAGCCTTCACCAGCAGTTTCCAGCTCAGAAGGGCAGGGAATACCCTCCACTCCTCAAAAAGTGTAGACCACAAACCTTAATGTAAAATAACTTGCCTGAAGCCCAAGTGCTTAAACCAAAACTAAGACACTTTTAGAATAACAGACACAATGAGCCTTCAACCAGCAATTCCCAACTTAGAAGGATGTAAGCTGCTTCTCCTGCCACAAGAGTGTAGACCACAAACCTTCCTTATGTAAGAAAACTAGTTTGAAGTCCAAGTGCTTAAATCAGAACTAAGGGGCTTAGAATAACAGTTACAATGTAATCAGGATACTAACAAGTAGTAATAAACTCAGAAGAATAAATGCAACTGAACACTTTAACAGCAGCAAAAAGTAAAATAAAGTAATAAGGTAGGAAGAAGCACGGTTGCAGTAAAAACAGCCGAATAAAGTGCATTTTTTAAATAAGTGGAAAGGGAGGAAAGAGAAGATAATTGAAGTTTAAGAGACTAGGGGGTAGGCCTCTCCAACTGTTCTCCCATACACAGTAGAATGAGATGATGAGATGGGACTGGGAGGAGTGCCCAAAATCAGATTTATAATAGGGGTAGGCAACACAAAAGCCTCTAAGTCTAAAAGTATAACAACAGTTGGGCAGGTGGGTATGAAAAATCAAATGCAGAAAGAGATCAGCAATATTCAGGCAGAGAACAGCAAGCAAGTCAAACAAGCACTCCAGCTAAATAAAGATGCCTCCAAATATTGTTAGTTAAATGAGGAATGCTATTTCTCAGCTCCTCCCACTAATTAGCTGAATGTTATTCACTGTCTGCAAAGGAATTATTTTCTAACTTTTCTAAATGAACCTAGCCAAGACCTCTTAAAACTCCAAAAGAACAAAAAAAGTAAAAGAAAACAAATGCAATATAAGAAAAAGATAAAAAAATACAAGTAACCAAACCTTAAATGAAAAACTTCAAAATCAAATGCAGACAGAAATCAGCAATAGTCAGGTAGAGAACAGCAAGCATGCCAAACAAGTACTCCAGCTAAGGCTACTGGCAGGAGATGTGTTAACCTCTGATATGCGGTGGTTCACTGATTTCTGAGACACTACGAATGAGTCACTTGGGTACACTTTTAGTTGTAGCATTATTTATAGCTATAGAAATTCAATGCAGTATTATCACAACTGTACCTTCCCCTGTCACCTCATCTCTTACACCTTCCTTGTGCCTCTTCCCCTCCTTCCTTTCTTTGGGCTGCTCTAACTCTTTCTCTTATCTTCCTTTATCCCAGATTTCTAACAAGTCTGTATAGTAACAATGTTGTTATGTAAAACCCGATAATCTATGCATACTGATAACAATGCACTGCATATACATCCTTGTATTTTATAAGAAAATAAATCTCTTCATTCATATGTAACTCAATGTACTGTTATTTTCAATCAAAACTGATTGCAAATGATGTAACCAATGTCAAGGATGTCTGAATAGAGATATTGACCATGAATGAAACTGACCATAAATTATGCAGCAATGCAAATGATGTCCACGATGTCTGTATAATGGAGATTTTCTCTCCAGACCTCCGCTGAAAAGGGGCACTGTACAGTCAGAGTCTCCCAGTAATCAAATTCCAAAAAATAAATGAATAAATATTTTCCAAGTCAGTCTGATGACAAAGTGGTTAATTGTTAGTGGTTAATTAATTCCATTAATAATCCCAGTATCTTAGATTCAAGGATAAACCGTGGCACTTGAACTCCTCTGTGATGGCTTGGGTATCACCGGTTAGTGGTCTACCAGCATCTTTCACAAGAATGCAGAGTAGTGGCTGATTTCAGTCTCAAAATTAGTCTATCATTAACATATCCTGTCTTCATGGGGACACCTCCATATCTGACTGCCTGTTTATCTCTTTCTGCTTTTCTACCCATATGGTACAGCTGTTATCTACATCATAAGCTAAACTAAAGGTATATGTGGTCCATCATTTGCCCAGGCTGAACAGATCAGCCAGAACAATAGCTAAGTCACCAATGAGTCTCTACTGGACATACTTCCAAGGTCTAAGAGACAGAAAAGCCATAAAAGAGAAGTTTGAGTCTCTGAGGGCTGACCTGGTAATATGTAATCCAATATTTTAAGCTGATGTGATATGGAAATGTGGTTTGACCAATTAGAAATGTTATGGAACCACTGGACTAGGATATGCTTTATAAAAACTGGCTTTACAACAAGGTTTATTTGAATTAAACCAAAGCAAATGTGTAACTGTATTATTCTGGGCTTGTAAAAGTGCGTACATACTACTGAAAACTGAACAAAGGACTGTGATAGCAATGTCCCATCAAAATTAAGAGCATTGGCCTTGTGTACAAATGTTGCATCTGCTTTTGGTGTATGATTTTTTTTAAAGAAATTCAATACATATTTGCTTGTTTTTGATATACTGTGATGATGTGTTTGTATTGTATTTTAACAGAGTTCTAGTTAGCATTGTAGAGGACCTGGTGTCTTTCCTGATATTCAGTGAGTACAGTGCAGAGGAAATTATCCAGGGCAAGATGGCAATCCATCATAGGATACATGCATATGTCCACACACACACACACACACACACACACACACACACACATCCCTGATGGGCAGTTTGGAGTATTGCCAATTCATCCACAGCACATCTTTGGGATATAGGAGGAAACCAGGCCACATGGTGAAAAACGGATATAGGGAGGATGTGCCAACTTTGCAGAGAAGATACTCCACAAGAGAACTGACCTTCTGAACAAGGCCTGAACTGAGAGGCAGCAATTTTTACTGCTACACCACTCTGCTGCCTAAAGAAATGATCAGAAAAGGGAAAATTGGGAAAAACGTAGTTTGTAAAGATCCTTTCAAATTGCCTTTGTTTCCCTTGAGCAACTTCCTGGAGTATGTAGCCATGATTTATTTACCTGAAATATTTGGAAATATGTACTTTTCCATATAGCTTGTTCTTGTTGAACTATCCGATAGCCACTGTCTGCTGAAGGACTGTCAGCACCTATCATTCAGAATCATATCATTGTTCTTGTGGAACTGATAACCACTGCCACTGAAGGACTGTCAGCACCTATCATTTAGAATCATATCATTGTACTTGTGGAACTATCCGATAGCCACTGCCCACTGAAGGACTGTCAGCACCTATCATTTAGAATCATATCATTGTTCTTGTGGAACTATCTGATAGCCACTGCTTGCTGAAGGACTGTCAGCACCTATCATTTAGAATCATATCATTGTTCTTGTTGAACTATCTGATATCCACTGCCCACTGAAGGACTGTCAGCACCTATCATTCAGAATCATATTATTGTTCTTGTGGAATGGATAACCACTGCCCACTGAAGGACTGTCAGCACCTATCATTTAGAATCATATCATTGTTCTTGTGGAACTATCTGATAGCCAGTGCCACTGAAGGACTGTCGGCACCTATCATTCAGAATCATATCATTGTTTTTGTGGAACTGATAACCACTGCCACTGAAGGACTGTCAGCACCTATCATTCAGAATCATATAATTGTTCTTGTGGAACTGATAACCATTGCCACTGAAGGACTGACAGCACCTATCATTCAGAATCATATCATTGTTCTTGTGGAACTGATAACCACTGCCACTGAAGGACTGTCAGCACCTATCATTTAGAATCATATCATTGTACTTGTGGAACTATCTGATAACCACTGCCACTGAAGGACTGTCAGCACCTATCATTCAGAATCATATCATTGTTCTTGTGGAACTGATAACCACTGCCACTGAAGGACTGTCAGCACCTATCATTTAGAATCATATCATTGTACTTGTAGAACTATCTGATAGCCACTGCCCACTGAAGGACTGTCAGCACCTATCATTTAGAATCATATTATTGTTCTTGTGGAACTGATAACCACTGCCACTGAAGGACTGTCAGCACCTATCATTCAGAATCATATCATTGTTCTTGTGGAACTGATAACCACTGCCACTGAAGGACTGTCAGCACCTGTCATTTAGAATCATATCATTGTACTTGTGGAACTATCTGATAGCCACTGCCCACTGAAGGACTGTCAGCACTTATCATTTAGAATCATATTATTGTTCTTGTGGAACTGATAACCACTGCCACTGAAGGACTGTCAGCACCTATCATTCAGAATCATATCATTGTTCTTGTGGAACTGATAACCACTGCCACTGAAGGACTGTCAGCACCTGTCATTTAGAATCATATCATTGTACTTGTGGAACTATCTGATAGCCACTGCCCACTGAATGACTGTCAGCACCTATCATTTAGAATCATATCATTGTTCTTGTGGAACTATCTGATAGCCACTGCCCGCTGAAGGACTGTCAGCACCTATAATTTAGAATCATATCATTGCATTTATTGAATCATTTAGAATCATATTATTGTATTTATTGAATCATTTAGAATCATATCATTGTAATTATTGATGTCAGTATTAAATTGCTTAGTTAGTACTGAAATCTTGATTCACCATTTTAAAGGACGGCACCAAATTTATAGAGATCCTTTTAAATTACCTTTGTTTCATCATATAATATTTTTTGAAATCTCATGTTCTTTTCTACTATCAACCACCATCTCAAAGGATCACGCTGGAAATTAATGAGTAGCAGAAGGTGATACAGCCTTAACAAAACAAGAGAGAGACATTAAACCAAGCCCCCACCTGCCTGAGCCAGTGATAGCTCAGCTGGATCTAAATCGTTCCACTGTACTTATCAAAAAGAGTAAGGGAAGTTCCTCCATGCCCTGGCCAAAGTTTCATGAAGCAGGATGAATACTACCTTGAGTCTCCCCTGAAAAGATGCTGTAGACCTAGTGGGACTAACCTGGTTAAAGTGTAAATAAAAATAAAAGTGTTGCCACTTTTGTCAAATTTAAATAAGGTCAATAGCTAAAAATTATTTGCTTGGGAGGATGTGGTAGGCAATCCAAATTGCTTTTCCAGGGATGCCCTGCACATATTGCCTCAATGGTTTTGCATCTTGGCAAAAAAACTTATCCAAACCCATAATGCCTTTTTTAGGCAAAGCCAGTTTTCAAAAGCTTCCAACATAACAAAGAAAAATTCAGATAACAAGAATGTAGGGTTTGGTGCTTGGGCCACTCTTCTTTGGCATCTTCCTATCAGGGTGTCAAAGCTAATGTTAAAGGTTTAGGGCTCATCAAGTCTGCAGATGACTATATAGACTTGGTGCCATCATAGATTCTCCAGAAGATGCCCAGATCCATCAGGAAGACCTTTCCAAAACAAATATTTGATGTCAAAGCCACAGCCTAAACTAAATACAAAGAATGTACAATTGTACCCTTCAACAAGCCTAACATCCCCTGCAACAATCACATCAACAACACACCCCTGAAAACTGACCCAATTGTGAGGGACCTGGAAACCCATGTAGCCAATGAACTGTCATTTGATCACCTGTTGAAAGGAAGCCTTTTTTCATTGCACAGCTTATTAGTAAGATTTTGGCATCCAGGTACAAGAAAGTGATCATTCCACTGTATACTGCACTCACTGGGCCAGTCATTGAGTATAACGGCCCCCTTCGGTATGTACCTGTCCAAACACCTGGCACATCGCAAGTGACCACAGTGCTTTCTCACTAAGAAATTCAAGGGTATAAATCACAAAACAAACACTAATAGCCTCTAATGATCCCATCCTTTCAGATCTTCTACACATCATATGGCAGTTGGCTTGAAAGATAAAGGAGATAATGAGCTGTTTCCTGTGGTCCAGTGGTGCAAGGTTTGATTCCCTCAGCCTCCATTGCCAAACTGTGTGACTCTGAGCAAGTCTCTTAACCAGACACCACTCCTGGGCTGAGTCTGAAAAAGGTCCATGGAGATCAGTACTCTACCCTGGATAGTAAAGACAAATAAAATAAAAAAACATCCACAAGTCCAATTTTGGTGGAAACACCAGCTTAGGAAATCCTATTCTCTTTTGCAACTTAAACAGAACATGTTGAGGGATAGATGTGCCTCTCAAAGAATACCTGTTTTCTGAAATCATTTTCCTGTGCAAATATAGCAAAAGTATGTCCCTCCACAATTCAAGCATAATCTGAATGAATGGATGGGAAGCTGTAAGTTCACCCCTGGATTGACACCCTTGTCCATTATGGACAGCGGTAACATCTGTCATCCTGCCCCTTGGATATTTATAGTAATATTACAAAGGGCTGTGGGTCAATCATAGTTAAAATACTAAGGACAGAAACATATTTGAGAAGACATGGCTAGGCTTATGTAGATACTCATGGATCATTAGCCTATTAAGTACCTAACAACCAATTGAGATGCTGCTAAGTTTTCAAATGTGAATTGCTTTCCTTGGATGATTTCTGAAACTGCAAAGTGAGAAATTAATTTAGATCTATGCTTAAAACCCAGTAAGAATTCTAATCAACTGCTCCATCAAAGAGACCTATGCCCCTTTGCTCTGGAAGTAATCCCACATTTTGTCACATAACAAAGATGAGCATTCTACAGATTTCACCAGCTATTAGCCTACTGATATCCTCTTCCCCATATCCAAGTTTCTAGAGAAATGCATTCATCACCAACTGCTAAAATATATACAGGAAAATACTATACTTCTCCTACCCAACATGGCTTCCACTCACATCACAGTACCAGCACTGCACTCCTTAATTTCTGTACTCACATTAACCAGCACTGTAACACCAGTGATCTATTATCATCAGTATTTCTTGATTTGTACAAAGCCTTTGATACAGTGTCCTATTCTAAACTTCTTAACAGACTCTGCTCACTTGGACTAAACAGTCCATCCCTATCATGGTTCTCCAGTAACTTATCTGACAGACACCAAGCAGACAAATGGGCCACTGACATCTTCTCCTTCCTTCCTATGTCTGTAGGGTTTCCACAAGGCTCTACTTAATGACCACTTTTTTTGATATTTTCTTTAATGACCTACTCAAGTCAGCCAAAAACACTCTATTGTACAGTATGCAGATGATTCAGCACTCATCTGTTCAGCTAAAACTTCTGAAAAATTACAGCAACTAACACATGACTCCCTCCTCTCTGTAGAGGCTTTTGTCTTTAACTCCCAGTTTCTACTGAACCTGAAAAAAACAAAAAAAACAAGCGTCTTCTCTTTAGTCCTAAAACATTCCAAGAGAACAAATCCAACTTCACCATAATCTCTTGAATAACACCACAATTTAAAATGTTTCGCACTCTAGCAGTTAGGAGTAGTTGATGATAATATGAAATTAGATCTCCATATAAAAGAAACAGTCAAAACACATCAAAAACTGGTCTCCTCAAAAGAATTAACACATTTTAATTATAGAAGCAAAAGTTTGTATAGCCTACTGTATACCCTTCTGTATGAGGTCCCCATTCTTATCAATCTACAAACCACCCGACTAAACCTACTGGAACAGTTCTATAACAAATTTGCAAAATTCACAGTGAGCTTACCATACAGGGCACATTACTTAGCCCAAAAAAAACACCTCTGGTTAGAACTTCTTTTCTGCTTGTCTTACTCTCAGTTGAATATCACACATACCCTAATCCACAATCTGGAACGCCCAGGTTTAGTCAATATTCTAAGTCGGTATATGCCAAATAGAATCCTATGGTAAATGATATAAAAACTTACTAAATGTGACCAAATCGACTAACTCAGCAGGAGACTATTCTCACATCATAGCCCCAAAATGTGGAATGCTGTACCATTCCCTTTAAGAATAGACTCTTCAAACAAATCATTTAAAAAAAATTCTAAAAATGTATTGCATGGATAGTTGAACTTGCTCTTGCTCCACTGCTGGTTAAAATACTGTTTCTTCTGACTTACTCCTATATTAACTTCTTAGGCTTTTCTTTTAGTCCCAGCTGATATTCTACACTTTCTTATTACCGCATCATCTCCTCTGGCCATTTTATATCCATGGTCCTACCTGTCTTATTCTGCTTGTGATCTATAATCTTTCTAAGTTCAAACTTTATTCAAATACATTGTTATTCAGGTGATGGACATATTCCAAGTATTATTTCTGAACTTTCCTTTTGAACTAATGCTAAGTATTGTTTATTAACCTTCCTTTTGAATTACTGTTAAGTTTTTATAGTCAACACCTCCATTTCTTCTAGCATGATGAGGATAAATTAATAGCAACATTATAAGCACGCAGTTCCCCAATGAAAGGTCAGGGTATATACAATCTATCATTAACAAAAAAAAAAAAAAGATTATTACCCATTGCCATGTGTCAGTGAAAATTACAGAAAGTGATACTGGAGATCAATGCTTCCAAATTTCACTCATCGATGAGTCCATTGTTTGATAATGATCACTGATGAATAAAAATTGGTTATTCCATCCCACCTGCTGAATGAATATCAATCCTTTCAAGCTGCACCAGGAATGAAGTTCAGTACTTACAAGCCTCCGCACATAAAATGCAAGATTTTGTTCTCACCACTTCCTGGGTTAATTAAGAGTTCTTGATGTAAGTGTGTGGAACCATAATACATACACTGCAAATACCGAAGCAAGAACATCAATGTGGTTGCAGTATTTATAGCGTGAACAAACTGTTGTCTTCAAAAACCAATCACAGCAATGAGCAGTAGTGGGAGTGTGAACACCCATTTTAGTAATATGCAATGAGGTTGGCACATAGATGACAAAATTGAACAGAAGGTCAAGATGTAAAAGGGCAGAAGCAAGAGAGAGTGGACATGTAGATGGAGAGCAGGACAACACAGCAAATTATGTGTGATGTCTTGCATGTGTGTATGTGATGTCTATACTTTATATTACCTCTGAAAATCTACAATGTGTAAGAATTTGGACGGTGCAGTGGTAGCACTGTCGCCTCGTAGCAAGAGGTGCTCCGGTTCGATTCTCAGCTGGAGTGCCTTCTGTGGGTTTCCTCCGGGTACGCCGTTTTCCTCCCATATTCCAAAGACTTGTGTCTGGAGCATTTCTCTCCATGCCACCCCTGAAAATTGGCTTTGTTCCAAGCCAGACTTTCCCGGTAAACAAATGTTAAATAAATAAATAAAACTGCGTGAATATGTGTGCATGTGTGAGTCAGCATGCAGGAGTGTGACTGTGCATAGCATGCAGCAGTACAATTCAGCCCAACAGCTCCAATCCAGTTGACCAAAGAATATTATCTGTAGGAAGACTGAATACAGCAACACAGATGGCCATGGTGTATGTAACAGTGGGCCCTCTAAAACTATATCTCACACCTGGATTCAGCCACAGCAACACAGATGCCCATGGTAGTTCTAAGTGGTACTACGAAATATACTGACTGGATTGCAGTAGCAGCCATCCTTAGAACTATTTTGTAGTTTAAGTGGTTTATCGAAGTTTGTGTAGATGCCCATGGTGCATGTACAAGTGGACCCTTTAAAACTACATGCTACACTACGTTGGATACAATGGAGTGTATCCTTCTTGTTTTCTCTCTAATCTATCCATGCTCACCAAATGATTTATAAAAATCAGTGCATACCAAGATTATATTTTCCCTGTTCTGAAGGAGGATTGGGCCTCCTTGAAATTGATTATATGTATAGATGTGTAATTGTGGGACTCCACACTTATCTCCTGACCTCACAAGATCCAAATGCAGTGAAAGTTTTGAAACATGAGGAGAATAAATCTAAGATGACTTCTCTGCTTAATCTAGCAGAAGATTATTGGCGTCAAGCAGGAATGGAAATCAAACCAGAAGTGGATAAAAATCAGGCAACAACTGATTGTGCAAAAAAACAAAAGAAAGAATATAAGGTGAAGGACCAGATGAGAAGTGTAGAAAACCATAAATGTAGTTGCATGTATAGAAAACTTCTGGAAGAACCTCATGTTGATCAGGAACAAGCACAGGAATGGTTAAGGAGAGGCAAATTCAAACCAAGAGATGAAAGGGTAATATTGGCAGCCCAAGATAGTGGGCTACATACACATTGGTTTACAAAGTCCATTGAACATGTGGGAGAAACAGACATATGTAGGTTTTGTAAAAGCGAACTGGAAACATTTGCACACCTTGTTCCAGGTTGCTACATACTAATGGCAGAAGGACTGTATACTGAAAGACATAATAATGTGGCAAGATTGTTGCACTGGGGATTGTGCAAACATTATGGTACTGAAGTGGCTGAAAAACACTGGAAATAAGAGCCATAAAGCATCATAGAAAATGATGAAGTTTATATCACATGAGACCACCCACTACCAACAGTTCAAAAGATAGATGCTAGAAAAACTGATATAGTGGTTCAAGAAAAGAAGACAAGAGTAGCATTGATCACTGAAATCGTCACACCCAGTGACTACAGTGTCTTGCGTACAGAGAGACACAAAGTCATAAAATATCAGGATCTGCAGGCAGAAACAAAGCAGTGTAGAAGAAAGATACCCAGACAGTTCCAATAGTAGTAGGAGCAATGGCTCTTATAAAAAAGAATCTACAATCGTATTTAGATATGTTACCAATCCATGTAACTCCATACGAATTGCTGAAGGAGTCATTACTGGGCACATTGCGGGTGCTCCGAAGAGCACTTTTGGCTGAAATCAAATATTGAAACAATACTAATTTCATGAACTTTAATCATACTTTGACTTAGGAATGAGGTCCATCCCTGTTATGGTATTAGAAACCCAAAATACTTGGAGAAATTAAAAAAGAGTGCACAGTGAGTTACACTACATAGTGAAAATGGCATATTCCAATAAAACAGGGCAGATACAGATGTGACTACCAAGACAAGATTGAGGTAACTCTTACATCCCATCCATACATTCATACTCGCACATACACACATACGTGTGTGTATGTATGTATATATATATATATATATATATATATATATATATATATATATAGGTCTAGACTGTTCACTGAAAGCACATTTCACTGAAAGTCAAATGACTGTGTACAAATCACTGAAAGCTCAATTCACTGAAACACATTTCACTGAAAGTTATATAAAGCCTTTTCCCCACTGTAGTGCGACCCTGGAGTTAGTATATATAGTAAAGGGGGGTGTGGGGGGGCATCACCCCCCCACATAGTTTCGATATATATTATGTTCAGAAGAGAGTAATTTATTGGAATTTCAAGTATCCATGTATATAGTTCAAAATATTTAAAATAGGTGGGGGGGGTGCCCTCCCCCCTTACTATATATACTGTGGTGGCCCCTTGCACACCTGATTGCTGTTCCCTGCTTATGTGGTAGTGTGTAGGAGTCCATGTATATTCTATCCATTTCTGATACCCTTTCTCTGCCTGTCAAAATTGCAGAACTCCTTGGGGGAGTCTACAGTATGC
This sequence comes from Protopterus annectens, assembly GCF_019279795.1. Taxonomy (NCBI): domain Eukaryota; kingdom Metazoa; phylum Chordata; order Ceratodontiformes; family Protopteridae; genus Protopterus; species Protopterus annectens. The sequence goes on along the minus strand of NC_056748.1, from coordinate 884,525,262 downwards.
CCTGCTTGGTAGGTACCTTTATATACTACTGTTCGTGTGTTCTGTCAGTTTGCCACTGTTATATCATGGGGAATCATACCAGCATACCTCTCTAACTGTGAGGATCACAGCCCATAGCAGTGGCTATTGCACACCATGGAAGAGTGACTGTTTGAAAGGCACATTCCTAGTTTTTACACTAGAAGGCGTTCTGCTTATAATTGCCTTGATAGTGAGGAACAGCAGTGCCCACTTAGGGCAACAATAACTTCCAAAATACTCATGCACACCAGAACTAAACCTGCTGTTACAGCCCTCTGTGGTTCTGCAAACAACCTGTACATCTAGGAGGAGCATGGATACCTCTGTGTGCACATCAGAACTAAATCTGCTGTTACAGCCCTCTGTGGTTCTGCAAACAACCTGTACATCTAGGAGGAACATGGATACCTCTGTGTGCACATCAGAACTAAACCTGCTGTTACAGCCCTCTGTGGTTCTGCAAACAACCTGTACATCTAGGAGGAGCATGGATACCACTGTGTGCACATCAGAACTAAACCTGCTGTTACAGCCCTCTGTGGTTCTGCAAACAACCTGTACATCTAGGAGGAGCATGGATACCTCTGTTTGCACATCAGAACTAAACATGCTGTTACAGCCCTCTGTGGTTCTGCAAATAACCTGCACATCTAGGAGGAGCATGGATACCTCTGTGTGCACATCAGAACTAAACCTGCTGTTACAGCCCTCTGTGGTTCTGCAAACAACCTGTACATCTAGGAGGAGCATGGATACCTCTGTGTGCACATCAGAACTAAACCTGCTGTTACAGCCCTCTGTGGTTCTGCAAACAACCTGTACATATAGGAGGAGCATGGATACCTCTGTGTGCATACTTCCTTGCAGTCTGCATAACATTTAGCATTTCAGCGGTATTAGAAGGTTAGGGTAGGGCTACCTATCCTAACAGTATGGGTAAATAGCACAACTTGTAAGACAGATTTCTTTTCTGTAGCCACACTGACTGATAAGTGTCACAGCTGTTGTGTTTAATCTCTGTTTGGGTACTATTTCTTTACTGTCTGGCATGTTTCAGACCACTTTTCCCATTACCATGTGGTCCATTTTCATGGCTTCACACTTCCGGCTTTATGGCTGCAACAATAACTTCCAAAATACTCATGCACATGAGACAGCATCAAATTAAAATCAGTATTTTTCTTACTGTTAAGCCAAGTGGTCTCAGCTTCCTGCTCCCTAATGAATGAAGGAGGCTTCCTGATCTTTTTTGTGGAATGAAATCCATGATTCAATATGCACCGGTGCTAAATGAAGTTGAGCATTTCCACACTACATGAATGAAAGTCGTCACTGTCTCTATCACTCTGACAATGAAGGTTATTACTTTCACTTCAACATGGTGAAGGAAGGGACATGCTCCCACTCCTCATGGTGAATAAAGTTCAGTACTGTCACCCCTCTGGTCGACAAAGAGTCATGCTTCTACTCCCACCTGATGAATGAAGGCCATTACCTCCACTCTACCTGTAATGACGTTCAGTACTTCTACTCCCCTGATGAATGAATGGCCATGTTTCCACTCTCACCCGATGAATGAAGGCCAGTACTTCTACTCATTTTCATAGGGTCATAGGTGTCTTCTAGGCTAATGACATCTAGGGCCTTTTTAAGCCTAGCCATGCATCCCAAATCTCTGACAAGTTCTGGTACTCTTTGATAAGTGTAAACAGGGGCTTGGGAGATTAGGGGTCTGAGAGATGAACCATTTACAGACTGCCTGTGCCCATTTTTTCCCCATCCAATTGTCCAAATTGCACTTAAATTGGGTTAGACAGGATCTCCACATGGATGGGGAGCCTGTTCTAGAGAAGTGGTTATCTCTGGGATACATACCTGTCTTCAGCAGGTCCTTTTTATATCACAGACATGGCTTAAGTCTTTAGAACTGGTAATTCTGGTGCTGTTTGTTTTGCGGATATGTCAGAGACCTATCAGGGTGTGGTCTGACAATGCGTAGTATGTCAGGCATAAATCTTTCCTCAACAGCCTATAGAAGACAGAATACAAAGACAGGGTTTGAGATGGTCTGCATATGACATGCTACGTACACCTTGTATTCTTTTAGTGAGGAACCACTGTGGAGGGTTCAATTGCTGGATGTGTAAACCTAAAGGGGACACTGTATTCAATGACAGGTCTGATGAATGCTGAATACAGTGGAACAATGACCTCCTTGGATCTAAATGCCATAACTTTGGTTATGCATTGCGCAACATAGAATGATTTGCTCACTATTGTGACACACGATGATCAAAGGCTAGATTACTGTCTGATTGTGCTCCTGACTATTGGGTCAACATTAGGGGTGTGTTGTCAATATGATAGCTACCAGGGGTGCATGACTTTCCAAAGGATACTTTTATGCATTTCTTGGCATTTAGTTTTAGTCCATGGCTGTGACATAAGTCATTTGCCTGTATTAGCCCTTCCTGGAGAGCATTGGTGTCAGTGGGGCATTCCCTGACTGCTCCTAATTTGCAATCGTCAGCAAAGCTGGTCAGCCAAAGGCCCTTGAAATTGGCATTGACTTCAGGAAAGTAAATGCCAAAAAGGAGAGGTCCCAGGACCCATCTGTGACTGTCCTCTTTGTAGAGATAGATTCCCCAGTTCCAACTTCCTAGGTCCTGTCTGTGAGCCAGTTGGCTATCCATCAGGTGACATAAGGGTTTATACCTAACCTTATGAATTTATCAACAAGGCCTGAGTGGGGTATTGTGTCAAATGTCTTGGCCAGGTCAAGGTAGACAGTGTAAAGCATTTTGCCCTCATCCATTGCTTTGGTGACCTTCTCAAACAATTTCACTGGGTTGGTTTAGGCATGACTTGCCCTTAATGAAAGTAAATTTAGTTGGATCCAGTGTTTGTAGGTTTAGAATGTCATCATTTCCATGATAATTCTTTCCATGGCTTTGCATACAAGATTAGTGAGACATTTGGATCTGTAGTTTCCAGGGTCTGTAGATGAGCCACCTTTGTGAAGAGGGATGGCTGTTGGTATTTTCCATTCATGAGGCATGAAGTCTGTTTGGAGGCTACAGTAAAATAGCAATTCCAGAGGGAATGAACAATGTGCTTCTAGTCCCACCTAGTGAATGAAGGTCAGTACTTCCACTCCCACTCCTTTTAGGTTAAACTTAGGACTTCCAGTTTCTTCCCACACAGTGATTGAAAGTCATTACTTCCAAGCACGCAGTATTTCAGGCAGCTGCCTGACGCCCACAGCTTTGGGGAACACATGGCTATCTCAGAAGAGCAATGTGGACCATTTTTTTATGTTATCTTTTCTGAGGAAATAAATACTACATTTCTTTAACTAAATGATGGCAAATGTTTGAATTTCAGATTTCATATCCTTTATAGAATGCATACTGATGCCTCATATTGTGGATCTGTTATTCATAAAATGTGTTATTTTCTATCAAATGGCAGAGGATTGCAGTCACTAAACAGTGGTAAACGTTTGAGTTTTAGACTTCATATCTTTCAAAAAAAGCATGCTAATGCAAAACTTGTTATTCTAGCAGCTATGTATATAAGATCAGTATTTTACAATTTCTCCTTGATTTGGAGATATTGTCCTCACATTATTTTTGGCTTTGCCACTGATTATTGTTCTAAGAGACTGAGAGCTGTAAAAGTACTTTGCAGTGGAGGAGGCTAGCTGGCGAATGGCGTCTATATCATATTATTGAAATGTGAAAATATCGAATGGCTGAAATGTCGAATATGCCATTCATCAAAACCATTCTTTTCAGGGGCTGAACTCCCCACAACCCCCACTAATTATATACACCAACTCCGAGATGGCACTACAGTGAGGTAAGGGCAAATTTTCTGATTCTCACTGTATCGCGATCTCATAAAAAACATTCAATGAATGGCATATTCGACATTTCAGCCATTCGATATTTTCAATTTTCGATAATGTGATATAGACCTGGTGAGTGGCTATGTGCATATGACACACATGTTCCTGATTTTGGCTCATACTTTGTCTGCCCCTTATAAAAGTTTTTTTTTTTTTTTTTTTTGGCAAATGTTGAAGATTGCAGTCAATAAACAATGTCAGATGTTTGAGTGTCAGACTTCATATCCTTTAGAAAATACATGATGCAACCTTCTAAGTACATGAGTAATATTCAAAATATGTACTGATTCTGGGCCTTTGCCCTTCATTAATTTTTTGCTTTGTCCCTGATTATTGATCTAAGAAGTTGAGAGCCATTTTTTTCTTTTTTCTTTTGTTTTATTAAAGCCTGATATCTGAGATGTGCACAGATAACAAAGGAACTATAATTGTTGTGGACCATTATTTTTTTATTATAATCAGACATTTGAGGTGCAATTAGTTAACTAAGTGGTTATAACTGCTGGTGGAGGTAAAGAACCATATGTGGATGGAAGTAACTTTTCCTCTGGTGATGTGTCCATCTTAAAAAGTCATTAGTATGGCTTTGCAGGACTGGTGGCCATTTGTGTGGAGTAAGCTGGTATGTGCTCTGTGGCTATGATGTGTTCATGTGAAACCTGAAATACATTACTGTTGCTATTATTATGTTTACAACAATCAAATATCTAAGATACACACAGTCAACAGCGAGGTTATAGTTTCTGGGTACAGGCCTATCTGTGGATGGAAAATGACTGTCCTTGCTGCCATGGCAAAGTTAGACAATCATTAGTTTATCTTTGCAGGATTAGTTTGCATTTCTGTAAAGCAGTTTGGAATACTTTTACTGTGTACATTTTTATCACAATCAAATATGCCAGGCATGAACAGTCAAAGTGGCTATTATTTATGAGCACAGATAATTGTGGATTATAATGATAGCAGTTCAAAATATCTTTTATGGTTAAAATGTTCCTAAATGGGTGATTCTGTTATTACTAAACTCCATTTCATTTCATACTGGAAAAATATTCAAAAGTGCAAAATTAAAAGAAACTCAAAGTTTACTTTATTAAAATTATTTATTAAACAGTAAACAATTTAAAACGATCTGAGACATAAGTATACATTTGAAACTATCGTGATGGAGAATGCAAAACAGCACATGCATTTCTCAGTGGTCCTAAAAACTGAGTAGAAGGTGCCCGTGGTTTAAATAATGTCCAGTCCCAAAGTACATTTAATTCACTACTACTTCCAAGCCTCTCCATACTGAATGAAGGCCCATGTTTCAAAGCTCTACTGCTGAAATACAATGCAGTTAGAATGTAGTTAAGTTACTCACAAAAGGCTAGTAACTTTACTGTGAGAAAATACAAGGGAACACCATTTAATGGGTCTCTCTTGCATACCTTTACAGGTCCCATGATATCATCTAAGGATGTTTATTAATATAAATTCAAAGTGCTTGCTCATGATGGAGAGGAGAATCTCTGTTTTTTAACAATTTATGGAATATAAGGAGAACCAAAAAATGTGAAAGAAAACCCTGCTTCAAGAAGCTGCATATTGAACTAATAAACTAAAATACAACAAAAACATGCAACTCAACCTTCAATAACAAAACTTATTCTTAGGCTGAATGCTTTTGTCTCATTTCATAAGACTTTCAGAATCTAAACTGCATGTACCCAAACAAACATTTATAGTATTTTTAAAAAATCACATTATCATTTAAAAACAATAATCTTATAAAACACATTTCAATTAATATATAATGTAGTCCTTTTGTAAAAACAAATGATGTTTGCAAATAACATGGACCACACAGAAAAGTCTTTGTGGGAAAATTAATTCTCATAAGTTTGGCTGCTCATAACTTTAATATACCATGTAAAGAGTATATGTATCATTCCGTCCTGGCAGTTTCATAGCATTTAATCTTAACTGCCATATGAGTTCTTGATATTCCAATCTGTTTTTCCACATACATCCCCTCATATGTTTATCTGCCTTCTCCTTGTTTTGTAAGTAAAAGAAAAAGAACATGCTTTGTAAATAGCAACAATCACCATGCAAGTAGAATTAAAACTGTAATGCTAGGTAGAACAAAATAATTTATCTGAGTGAGCATGAAAGAATGTAGGTTGTTCAAAATATATACGCAACCCACAAGAAAAGTTACCTTTCTTTTGTTACTTACAACAATATCTGTATTTAAACCCTTTTCAGATAGATCTGTAATATTGCTGCCTCTCTTATCAAATGTAGGTTGTCCTCCTCTGCTTACCACCAATTCTAAATCCACGTTCTTTATTTTTTCTGTTATCAGACTTCTCTGTCAGTGGTTTGTATGCATCATTACTCTGTTTGAAGAAGAGTTGTAAGGGAAAGTTAATGTATTCGTTAGAGTAACCCTAATTTGTTTGAAGTTGTGGGGAAGAAAATGGAAATGCCTGAAGGTTTATAACTGAATGTAGTAACTTTTCTGAAAATAAGTGCTTAGTCACCATCTGCCAACTTTTATTAGATGTAACCACAGAGCCTTTTATATTAGCTATGCATACTTCCATTTCCTACCTCTTTCAAAAAACATGTAGTAGGCAGATTGGTGACTAAATTTTGCATGTGGTGTGTGTGTTGCATAGAGAAAAGCTGGACAATCTACTTCTATTTCCTACTCTGTGGATAGCGGGGCCTGGTCATGGGGATGGTACAGGAGTCAGACTTATGAACACAGATGGACGTATGGTTAAAAACAAAATAAGAGATCCTTTTTTTTGGATCATAGTCTTCTGCATTAAAATTATGCTGAACACTGTTTATTCTTGACAGCATGATGTCTTAATGCAATACCTTTGCAAATGTCTGTAAATAAGGGAGAATATTGACCTGGAAAACAGAGATTTTATAAAATCTGGGCTTTATGTTTCCTTAGAAAGATATGTATATTCTTGTTCTAGCTTTCTCTGTCAAACAACAATATAGATCTGCATGGAGGTTAATCCATGAGTTGGCACTTCCAATATTTTAAGATGGAGTAAGGTTTTGTTTGCACATTAACTTGACAAGGAGGTCATCTATGAAACAACTTCTATGTACTTATCAGCTCTGTAAACCTTAATTCATCTCTTACTGATGCTTGTACTGTTAACAATTTCCTGATGTGCTTCATGTACAAATTGTAGATCTCTAGTCAATAATGATTTAGGTGTTACCATTATTTACACACAGAAGAAGAAGTTCTCATGTCAGTGTCTTTACTATCTGCCATAATGTTTTAGCAAATCATTTGCAGCTCTGTTTTCATATGCTTTGGGCTTGCGATGCCTGCTTTGTTTCTGCATCAGTATGGCATGGAAACATAAATCCGCTGGCATGCAGAACCTATATATGTGGCGCTGCAAGCTACTTCTCTTGACTTCCTCTACTCAGCTCACCATTGGTGTAATTGCAAACATAAGGGATTGTATTATTTTATATTTACTTGTTATTTATTGACATTTGATTACCGGGGAAGTCAGACTGGGTAGAAAACCATTTTCAGAGGAGGCCTGGGGAGAAAAGCTCCAAATTATTACAAAACATTTTAAGAACAATAATTTTACAATATTCACAAATAAAAGAAAAACATCTACAGTTTAAATAACTACAACAAATTAGCCATAATTAAAAAAAAAAAAACATTGATTAAGAATCAATACTTGGTATATGGCAATCATTTAATATTTACAGGAATTTTAAACAGTTTATAGAGAAATTAAAGGTAAGTTAGTGTAATACAAAAATGAATTGCAACATGAAGTGAGGGACAAATAGGATTATGGTATACTTAGAGAAAAAAATCAGACACGGGAATTAGCAGTAAGGAAGTAAGTAAAGTAGGGAGTGTAAGGCGGTATAAGGAATGAAAAGGTACTTGTTTACATGTAGGGATACAAGTTATCCTGGTTTTGAACAAGAACAGAGCCAGATTTTAGCTAGGATGTCTTTCACAGTGGTTTTAAAGATGGGAGGAAGTGTATAGAACTGATGGATACAGGTAAGGAATTTCAGGCCTTAGCAACCTTGTACAAGTATACACTGTGGCCAGCAGATTTGATAGGTTTATTGACAGACAGGAGATTTTGGTCACTGTCTCACAATGACTGATTGGGAACATAGTTGTGTTGAATGTTTTTTAGTGCTGGACAGGCAGATGGATGCTGGATAATTTTATAGGTGGGAAGAAGTTGTGTATATGTTAGTTAATGTGGCTGCCCTAACCAATTTAGGCTTTTCAGCGTCTTACAGTGGTAAGTTCTGAAGGGGGTATGTGCTGCAAATTTAGAAATGTTCTTGCAGCATTGTTCAGGATTCAGGATTTTTGTGAAGCCTGGAGGTAAGTATGGATGTGCCATAAAGAAGAGTGGGGAGGAAATAAGTCATGGCAAGCAAAGTTTTAGTTACATCGGTGAGAAGGTTTTTAGACTTTTGATGAGTTTTTCTTATGCAATTCTGTATATGCAGGTCGAATGTAAGATTATCATCCACTATCACCCCTAATAGTTTGCTATGAGAAGTGACTTCAATGGTTTATGTTCAAGAGAGACAACTTTAAATTTAGTTCTTTTCATGAGAGAGGGATTTAGGGAAAAAAAAATAGTAGTTTTTTTTTTGGGGGGGGGGTTAATCATGAGTTGTGACTTATGAAGCCATGTTTCATTGGCTGCTAAAGCTTCCTGAGTAATTTTTTGGAGGTACACCATGTTGTCAGATGTGCAGATGAGTGGAATCATCTGCATATTGTATTAGGGTGGCGTGTTGTGTGGAAATATAGACTGTGTTGTTGAAAATATTAAACAGGAGAGGACAAAGGATAGAGCCTTGTGGTACACTGGCGTTGACTGTGAGGTAAGAGAGCATATAGTGCTATTTTACTGACTGATACCTATTGGACAAGTAGCTTTTAAATCATAGAAGGGTGGGCTGAGTGCGACCTAGTGAGGACATTTGAAGAAGCTTGCTGTGACAAACTGTGTTGAGGCTTTAGATAAGTCTAGAAATAAGGAAGAGACTAGTTTGTCATTATCTCTAGCTTTAGTGACAGTATCTATATAGGTTAGAAGAGCAGTGCTAGTACTAAGGGAAGGACGGAAACCATGTTGTGTAGGGAATATGAGTTCTTCCTGCAGGAGATAGGCTAGCAATGTTTTTTGAATACATTTTTCAATTAATTTGGTGAGGGGAAATAAGACCGTTACAGGTCTAAAGTTATTCATGTCTGTTGAATTTCCTCCTCTGTGCAGAGGGATAATGTGTAACTTTCTCCAGAGAGAGGGAACGTGGGATTCCTGGACTGACTAATTTATATGGATTGAGACAGGATAAGCAATGCTATTGCCTGGTATTTTTAGGTACTCACTTAGGTTCATAGGTTCATAGGTTGGTATTAGGCTATCGGCCCTAGGGCCTATACAAGCTTAGCCATAACATACAACCCTAGCCATAATAATTCCCTGGTTATTTCTTCCCACACTATTTACTTCCCTGGACCCCTGTCTAGCAGAGTGACTGATGTGATCCCCGGAGTGAATTTGCTTTCTCCCATCCAGTCGTCAGGGCTTCTTTTGAAGAGGGCCAAAGAGGCGCTCTGCTTGACATGTATGGGCAGTCTATTCCAGAGTCTAGGGAGTCTCTGGGTCAGGAACCTATCCCTCCAGCATGTTTTGTTTATTGTGATGACAAGGTTTAGATCCCTGGAGCATGTAGCTCTGAGGGATTGGGATTTCTTTAAGTGTAGCATGTCCAGTAGCTCTGGGTTTGACATGGCCTTGTATGTTAAGTAGAGATCGCCTCTGAGTAGACGATATGTGACAAGAGTATAGCTGGACTTTTTAAGGCAGTCATCAGCTGAAGAGAATGGTTTAAGAGTAGTTTTATCACAGGTTTGAAGGTGAAAGTGGATGTGGTGATATGTAGCTGTTGGGCAGGGTTGGTGTTAGATGTTGAGGAATCCCTGGTTAGAAATGCTATACTATCTATAAAATAAGTTGAAGTTTTAGTCAGGATGTAAGATTTCTTTAATGGACATCCAAAGTTTTTTAGGGTTGTGTTTGGTATTATTTTAAAAATTATTATAACATTGTTGTTTGTCTTCAATTATTGCTTTTTAGTATGATTGTGAAGCATTCTGAAGTTTTCAAGATATTGAGATGTTTTATATTTTTGCTATTCTTTCCATGCTTTTTCAAAATCCTGCATTAGCATTCTACTCTTTTTGGATAGCCACATTGCATTATTGTTTTCAATCTCTTCCTTCTAGGAGGTGCAAGGCTATTTAGGATATTAAGTGTACAAGGGACACTTGAGATAAAACCGAGCAGCTGGTCAGCTAGGGTGGAATGTATACAGGGAGAAAAAAATGAGTGCATGCACAAGTGAATTAACCATACAGTGAATGGTCATGTGGCTTGAGCATATCAGCTTGTGGGTAAGCATGTCCATGAGTTCACGTGCACATTGAAGGAACACATGCATGCAATCTAGGCACAGCTGGGAGCCTATACATGTGTTAGGTTTACAATCAAATGACTAAAAATCAAAAGACTGAATCCCAAAAAGACTGAAAATTCAAAATATTGAATACATTTTTAATGCAAGGGGCAAACCCCTCTGCTCCCCTCATGTGGGAGGCTGCACCCCCACACCCCCTGCTAAATATATATACCAACTCCAAGATCACACAACAGTGGAGAAGGGGCAAATTCCATCATTCAATATTTTGAATTTTCAGTCTTTTTGGGAATTCAGTCTTTTGATTTTGTTATTTGATAGTAAACCCATGTGTTATATAGTAAAGTACCAACTAGTTTTATTTTTAAATGGGAAGGAAAGGGGGTGACAGTGCAATCACAAAGGAGGAAGAACGAGTGGAGGGACACACAGAAGGAGAATGGGAACGGAACAGCCTATTGGGGTGGGGGAAGAGGTGTACATACATATTTCTGAGGTAAGTGCCCTTTTTTTTATTTTGTGGGTAGGGGAAGGAAGAATGGTGAAGTTGTAGGTAGGAAGGAGGGTGCAACAGCAACAGCAGGGCCAGACACACACACACACACACACACACACACACACACACACACACACACACACATACACACATACACACACACACACATACACACACACTGAAATGATTGACAAGGAAGTTAGTGTCTCAAAAATGGAGATAATCACACATACAGGGGGTGGACAGTTGATGATGGTGATGAATGGACTGCAAAGAGGGACGAGGGAGGGGGAGTGACACACAAGGAAAGGGGGACACAATGATGGGTGAAGTAAGGATGTTCTGCCAAGAGGTCCAGGGGTAAACCCCCAAAAATGTCAGTCTCCTGCATGTCCATCAAGAGTTGGCTCTGCTACTAGTGGTCTAGTGGTCAGGGTCAGTCAGCTACATGACTCTGCTAGCTGCACAAGGAGGTGCTACAGCATGCCAATATGGGTATTAAGCTGCCGGTCCATCTTGGCTCTCAACAGGTGACAGACTTTGCTGCATGGAACCCAGATGGGTGCCTTTGATCCACTCTTTGATGAGAAGCCTATGCCACCTACAGGAAAATCAGCAGCATAGGATACCAGTGAACCATCCAGGTCACTCTCCGCAGGATGATTTTTGTTACACTGCAGAGAGGCAAGTGCAATGGCAGAGACAGAGGGTGGCAGCCACTGCCTGCTTTATGGCTGTTGTGCAGAAGAAAAATGAAAGTAAGTGGAGGCAATCAAAATGATAAAGCAACATGACTGAAAAAGAAATGAGAAAGAAAACACAAGAGAACACAAATACAAAGGACAGTATGTCATGTGGTACACTTTATTAAGACAAGCATGAAGGAGAAGCAACAGTCAGCGAAACAATGCAAAACAATGGGTAGGGAACAACTATTACACAACAGAGGATAACATCAAAAGATATGAATCCAGTTTAACCTCCACAGTGTTTAGTGAAATAAATGGATGGTGACTAATATATACAGCATATGAACTATGAAGCAATGGTGAAATACCAAAATACAAAAAAATACTGAGTGATATGGCAAACAAATGCACAGCTACAATAATGGAAGTAAAAATTACACTTATCCTGCCACCTGGACAGTCTCGTCTGGCTCTTCTTGCAGGCTATCCCATTTTCCACACCTTCTTCCTCTGTTGCAGAAGAGAAACAGCATATTAATGAGTGCAGCACACCCATGACAGCAACAGGCATTAGTAGCTATGCTTGTCAGGTCAACTGTAGAATCACTCAGCAAAACAGAAATCTCACTGTAATCTTTTCTTTTCACTGATGAAAAAGGTCTGGGTGGCACCCCCAAAGATCAGTATATTTATGCTTGCACTACCCAGACTGAGTGATGCCCACGGCATTAGATATATCCCTAACAAGTGTGTGCCAAGCATCCGGTTTGTACAAGGGACTTGCATAATACGCCCAGCTTATGACCTCTATGCTGTGTGTGCATCAGGTGTAAACTAACACAAACAGGACCCCTGCCAGAGTCAGATTCTGTTGAGGCCATGTCCACTTAACAGGAAAGACCAAGAGTGAAAACTATAACTGGAGCAAAATGCACATGTAATAGGCACCACATCATGGATACACACATGCACACACACACATATGATGTCACACAGTGGTGTATTGTGTGTTCTAACATTGCACTAGGTATAACAGGAGCCTGGCAGGATGTGGGGTGGGGGTCTCAAATTGAAAGGACACATGGAACAGGTAGTACAGGTTGTTGTCTTGGATGGGTTAACATCCAGCAAGAGCTCATAGTACATGCAGGATTGCAGTCCAGATTGGAGTGTACAACCACCCAGAGTACAGAGAAGAGTAAATACAAGTTGCATCTACAAGTGTAGATTCTGTGTGTGTGTGTGGGGGGGGGCTGAATTAAGCCAGAATTCACTGTAAAGGCAGGACAATTTTCAGTCCTTTCCAGGGGAGTAGTAACCAAGTAGGGCATAGGGTAAAATCAGGCTCAGTCCCAGTATTGCTACATGACTGTCTTCACAATGTTGCATAGGCACACAGATTGTAAAAGAGGCTAATAGGGATGCCAAGCTTGCAATAAAATAGGCAGATATTGTGCTGTTGGCACTAGTGTAACAGACAGTGCATGAGGCTTTCATGCTCACAGCTGCCACACTATGGCAGTGTCAGAAGTTATTTTATAGCAGAGTACAGGACTGTGCCCACCACAAGAGTAGTAAGGGTAGTGAGGTGGCAGGTGCTGGCTGACAGATTGTCTTGTGCTGAAGGTTCACCCATAGGACATTGTTCAGTAAAATGGGAAAGGCCAACAGCTGTGTGGCCAGACTCTGCAAATGCACACTTACATGACCTTCATGCCCAATCACAGCTATAACTGGCTTCTGGATAGCTGGATAACTATGGTCATTAGTACAGTGCAAAGCTTTAGTTGCAGGCTGTACACATACACTGCAGAAGAATTTGGGGCAAGGCTAAAGTGAACAAGAACTTCCATGACCAGGTATCACAGGAACATTTGTAGGACATAAATATAGTAAGTAGTCATGAATGCAAATTAGTGCAGGTGTATTGCAGTGTCACTGACATGATCCAATATGCTAAGACTATGGCCCAGGATATAGCCAAGTACAAGGTGACCTACACAGACACACCACCAACACAGCAGCAGTTTACAGACACTAAGGAGTTCTCCCTATCCCCCAGTGGTGACAGTTAGAGGACACTAATACCCTGTAGTGGACTGGATGTGGGAGCTAGTCTGGACAGGACTGCCAGAGTGTCTTTTAGGGATGCCTAGGTGAGTAGTAGTACTTGCCATTCCTACAGGATATTGCTTAGCACATTTGCTTGGATTACTCACACTTTCCAATTTGCATTCATGTAATCTAAAAACACTAAGGCTTCAAATGAGATGAACTGCACCACAGGGTACAGCTGCCCAAGTGTCTACGAGCGATACATCAGCTGAGTAAAACATTGTCCAACACTTTTACAGAGTTCACTCAGACATACCATTATGCATTTCTTTCTCCAGGGACATTGAGTTTGTAATCCAAGCTACCCTACATAACAAGGTAAGAATGTCTTCATTAGCTATGTATATTCTTGGCATATAGCTTTCTGTCTGATATACAGTTGTGGGTCTCACATGTGTACCATCTTTCACATTGGTATATTATATATATTTACTGACCAGTTCCACTGGGAGAAGAAATGGCACTACAAGTCAACACATACCTGATATCAGTGTGTCACTAGGGGTGACAGTGATGGCACTGTGCCCCTGGCACAGTCTGAGGATACAGTGGTGCTGACAGCAAGACTAACAGTGAAGGTAACACTGTCTTCCATAGCTGAGGTGACTGTGGATGATCAGGATGAAGCTTCAGCATCATCTGTATTCAGAGCAGGATATCCCATCTGTGCCAGCACCATACCGGATACATAGGACCAATGCAAGTAGCATCACAGAGAGAAATGTTGGTGGCCATTGGTGAACAGAAGAATCATGAGGCCTGAATATTCCATGGCATGGCTGTTACCCTTGGCATCAAACAGTGCATGCATATTGTTGTGATCAAGACACAGATGTATGACATTCAGACCATGTCAAAGCTGTTCAGTGTGCTGTATGACTTGTGTGAATATATTAACCCCTACAGAGGATGTGGGTGTAAATGCAAGTAATGGCAGGTCACTTGGCAGGCAGTTTCCACAGCAAAGGTAGGAGACTGTTGCACATTGTAGGTGAGCAATGCCACTTAGCACAGATGTCTCACATAATTCATGAGATGACCATACTGCCCATGTCTGTCTCCACCCCTGGCAGTGGTCACTTACCTGGATGTGACCAGCACTCTTCCAGCTCCACTGTGGCCTCCGCCCCTAGCTGTGCACATTCTCCTGGATATGGGCAACACTTATCCAGCTCCACTGTGGTTTTCTTCCCTGGCTGTGGATGTTCTCTTGCATGTGAGTGTTGCTACTGTAGCTTCTTCCCCAGGGTTTGGACACTCAACTGGATATGGCCAATAGTCATCAGCTTCACTGAGGTCACACTCCATTGGGCAGCTTACTCAGCATCTTGTAGACATTCCTGCACCTGCAACCAATATACTACATTATGCCTTAGACACAATGCTTCCAGACCTAACAAAACAGGGGCATGTGGTACACACAACCAGCATTTCATCCTTGTAACTGCTACCACAGTACCTGAGGTCTTGATCCCTGACAACCTACAAGCCATCTAGCCATGTTTGTGTTTACCACAGGCACCACCCATGACTTTTTCACCTATGCTAGAAATGCTATCCTATGCCACTGTGCTACCCCAACAATGCACACGATGATGAATGTACCCTGCCAACCCCTCTGGCTAATGTGGGCACAGTAATATCTGATGCACAGCATGGCTAGCAAATACACTGCCTTAGTGTGTCAAGGCATACATCAGTTTTGTTCTGTATCTGTCTTGTTATAGCCCACAGTATAGCAGCAGAAGCTGCTTCTTTGCCAGTGCCATAATACTATTGTGCCCACTTGTCTCATGTGGGGACCTGCTGCAACCACATCTGATGACTCTTCATGTGACCCCTGTTCCAGTGCTGACACAGGTACACAGCCAGTACTATAGTCTTCCTTTGCTGCAACAGTTCATGTAGCACCATGTTGGGTAACATAGCATATACCACAAATATATATTGCTACACACCTCTGGAAAATACTGCAACCGTGGGTCATCCCAAAACTCAAAGACCTCCTAAGCCTATTAATGGTGATGCCTATCCTCAGCAATCTCTAAAGCATACACCAGAAGCAATATCAAACATCATGCATACACCTACACCCAGTGGCAACCTATGAGTGAAGCCCATAACACAAGCAGACACTTTACTTGGGACTCTTATCATAGGAGACTCCATTTTATGGCACACTGATGTCCCACTTACCGGGCAGGACAAGGAGAAGTAATAGTTGCATATCTAGAGTCAGGATCTGCCAGGCTACACACTCAATCAAGTCAATTCACCACAGGCATATGAAGAGAGACTTTATTGACCTCCGTGAATATCTGTCTCAGGCATGTATGTGCTTTGCACTGAGCAGCATTCTACCATCACCAAGGATGATGCCACAGTATGAACAAAAGATGATTGACTTCAACAACTGGCTTAATTTTTTGTGTCATTCCAGGGGGATTTAATATTTGTTAAAATGTGAGGACATAGTTAAATCAAATTGCTTTGCCAAGGGAGGTCTGCACCTATCTCTCCCTAGGCTTCCAAATTTTGGATGAAACCTTATCCACCCCCTTAGAGCCTTTTTAGGCAATGCCAAATTGACAAACCTACTGACATACCAAATAAAACCCAAAGAAACCTAAATGTATTACTGCTCAATGGAGGAGCCTAAACAAGAAACTACATACCCTATATGCTCTCCACATTCTGGAGAAAAAATGCTTCTGTGCCATTACCAAGACATGGTTTAAATCTGCAGAAAGTACTCCAGCAGTGCAAGGCTTTGGTGCCTTTCACACATTTAGACCATCAGCTACACAGACATGAACAAAATGTGGAGATGTCTCAATCTACATCAATAGGAAGTATACCTCTAGGGTGGTTAAACAGGATGATGTCCTTACTATATCCTAGCAAGCTTTAGGACACCATCTGTGCCCCAAGAAGCCAATCATTTGTACCTAGGGTGTGCACACTTATGCAACCAGCTTATTATACATTTTTTATATTTTTTCCCCTAACAGATTTGTTTTTCAATTGAATTATACAGGTTATAGGTCACATTAAAGGTGGGAAAAGTTTTGAAATGATTTATTGTGGTCTCATTTTTTTATATCACAAAAAACTGTCATTTTAACAGGGGTGTGTACACTTTTTATATCCACTGTAGAGGCACAATTGGGTTTGGTTGGGTTGCATGGCTAGGCTTATAAAGGCCCTGGTGGTGATTAGCCTAGTCTATACCTATGAACCTATAGTCTAGCCAGAATACAGGAAAATAGAATGAAGAGACACTGTTTTCTCACATACTTAATAAACCTAACGGGGGTGTCAGACATTACCAAATGATTAATCATAGTTATCACACTGGTCAAGCATTAGGTTCATAGGTTACTAGGCTATCGGTTGTAGGGCCTTATTGACCAAGTTGTATGGTCTATATTTGCAGCATGAGTCTATGATCAGCACTGAATGCCCTTATCCAAGATGGACATAGCTGACACTCCTGGGGTAAATTTACAGTCTCCCATCCAGTTGTCCAAGTTATGCTAAAATATGGTCATTGAGGAGCTCTGTTTTATATGATTTGGGAGTTTGTTCCAGAGGAGTAGCTATCTCTGGAAGACATATTTGGTTCTCCAACATGACTTGTTAATGTTACAGGCTAGGTTAAGATCCCTAGAGTGAGTGAATCTTGCCCCACTTGACTTGTGAATGTGCAGCATTTCCATTAGGGCTGGGTCTGAGACTGCTCTGTAGGCCAGGCAAAAAGTCGCCTCTCAGCAGCCTATAAGATACAAAGTACAGTGGCAGGGCCTTCAATCTGTCCATGTAGGTCATGTGTTGAAGGCCCTAAATTTTTTTGGTGAGAAACCTCTGAGGTCTCTCTAGCTGCTGCAGGTGTCTGGTGAGGTACATGCAGAAGGGAGCATTGTACTCTATTAGTACTCTGATGAGGGATGAGGGATGAGTACAGGGGAGTTATAACATCCTTAGCTTAGGATGCAATGCCTTTACTTATGAGATGTGTAACACAGAAGGTTTTCCTTACAACTGTGGACACATAGTGATCAAACTTAAGGTTGATATCAACCTGTGTTTCAAAATTTCTCACCACAGGATTTGCGCTAAGGGGGATACTGTTAAAATTGTAATTTGGAGGAACTTTCCCTTTGCTGAAAGGGATAATAACACATTTTTTATGTTTAGTTTAAGTCCATGGCTTTAGATCCAGTCATTTGGCTGTGTAAGCCCTTTTTGTAGTATGTCAGCATTGCTGGGGGACTATGATTACATCCAGTTTGTAGCCACTGGTGAACTTTGTAAGCCACATGCCATCTATTTTTGCCTGGACTTCTGAGAAATAGATTCCAAACAGTAGGGGGGCCCAGCACAGATCCTCGGTACACCACTGGCAACTGGTCTGCTGGTAGAGGTGGAATCCCCATCTTTGACTGTATGCATTCTTTTGGTGAGCCATTTGGCTACCCATTTAATGACATATGGGTTAATTCCCAGCTGGGTGAATTTCTCAATGATGCTTGAGTGGGGGATTGTGTCAAAAGCCTTGGATAAGCCAAGATAGGCTGTATGTACTGTTTTGCCTTCATCCAGGGCTTTGGTGACATTCTTGAAGAAATCCACCAAGTTTAATAAGCATGAGCTACCCTTAATGAAGCCAAATTGGGTTGGGTCAAGTTTAAAGGTTACTTATGTCTTTGTTGATAAGGTCCACGATGATTCTCTCCATGGCCTCGCCGATAAGTGTGATTAGGCTTATGGGTTTATAGTTCCCAGGGTCAGATAATAGACCCCCTTTGTGCAAGGGAATTACTGTTGCTGTTTTCAACTCTGCTGGGACAAGGCCAGTACTTAGACTGTTATTGAAGAGAGTGCAAAGTGGTTCCACTAGGTCTTGTTTTAGGCCATTTAGTAGGCAGCCTGGGATGTTATCTGGTCCCACAGAGGCTGTGTTTTTGGCCATTGAGAGGGTGGGTATGATCTACACTTTGGAGATGCTAGGTAGAGGACTGGTGACATGCATGCTTTGGGGTATATCTGGTGGGAACAGGGGGCTAAAGTTTGCCAACCTGCTAGCAGATAGATTTGGCTCATTGTCCTCAGGGTCAGTATGAGTGGTACCATTCACTGCTAGTTCAGCACAAAGCTGGGCCTTCCCTTTTAGATTTCTGATGTAGCTAAAGAATGCGTTGTGATTATCATTGGCTAGGGATGCTAGTTTAGCTTTGTAATTGGCTTTAGAGGAATTTATAAGATATCTAATTTGCTTGTTAAAGCTGTGGAGGGTGTCCTTCCTCTGCTGAGTCAGTTCCCTTTTGTTCTTACACATTACTTTCTTCTTGTTGTGTAACCTGTTTATGTTTGATGTCCACAAGGGTGTTTTTTTTTTTTTTGTGAGGACCTTGTTTTGATCCATTCAGGTACAGCCAGGTCTATACATTTGTACAGGGCATTTGTGTACACCTCTGTAGAGGAATAATTGTTGACAGTGGTAGCAAGGGGGTTGAAACTAGTTATGCCATTGCTTAGGAGGCTATAGTTTGCTTTGGAGATATCTTTCCTCCTTTTTGCTCTTGAGGGAGGGGTTGGATATTGTCATTACTTTGAACAAGACAGATTTATGACAAGACCTTACCAGGGAGGGCAACACACAGGGGGTAGTGCAGAGACCCATTATGTTGGCGAGTACTATGTCTAGGACATTTGAACCCTTTGTGGGGGTGCAGACTATCTGCTCCAGAGCATTTGTAATAACAAAGTCCAGGAACCTTAGGGTGAGTGTGTTTGTGCTCACGTATGACTCACAATTGATGAAAGTATAACTGAAATTACCCATGACCAAAGTGTTTGGCTGTATAGTGAGTGACTCAAGTAGGTCCAGGTAGGCAGAGTGGTTCTTGTGGTTCATGGTGGGGGCCCTATAATTAACAATGATATGGAATGGGGTTTTACCTACAGTTAGTTGCTCTTGGAGTAGCTCTAGGGAGTGGTACTGTTTGACCAGTTTTGAGGTGTCTTTATCTTTAATGAAGATGAATACACCTCCGCATTTGGTTCCTTCACTCTCGTTTTGAGATCTGAATGTGTGGAAGGCATTGTAGCCTTGCATGGCTGGGGTGCTCTCTGCGGCCTTGAACCATGTCTCTGACTGTACAGACATCAGCATCTTCCAAGGTAAGGAGCACTTCCTGTGAGTGCCGTTTCCAATTTATACTCCTAGCATTAAGTAACAATCTTGAGTTTGTCTCTAGTGGATTTTTTTTACATCGGGAATTTTGTATTTTGTTATGACATTGCTTAAAAAGGCCCTCTGGGGGAGGCAAGTGCCTTTGCCAGTAACCAGAAGCCAAAAGGCAACAGGTGAAGACCATCTCTGGCAAAGCAGCCTGGTCTGTTGACCATATCTCCCCAGGCTGACAGATACTGGATCCTGCTAGACTGACACCAGAAGCTAAGCCAATTGTTGAAGTCAATCATTTTTTGCTTATATCGAGGAATCATCCTGGGTAAAGCTAGAATGCTGCTTAGGGCTAGGGACATACCTGCCTGGGACACATAATATGAGAGCTCAGTCATGTTTTTCTTCATATAGTCCAGTGAGGTACGTCTCAAGTCATTCACTCCAACATGGACTATGACAGAATCATAACGGTACTTGTTGAGAGACTTGAGTTTGTGTGTGTTGTGATGGATCCTGGCACCTGACAGGCAGCTGACAGTGACTTTCACCTTATCCAGCCTTGTGGGGGACATCTATGTGTCTCACTATGGACTGACCAAGACATTTGGTTTTGAGGTGTTTTGCCTTAGGGGCTTATTGACTGAGACACTGTTGTGTGTATTATTTGTGTAGTGGATTCTGTGGGATCTGCAGTGTGTGCAGTAGGATTGCACTTGGGAGGTCTCTGATCTTTAGGTAGGCTTCTAGCAAGTACCTCCGCATATCTGGGTTTTTGTGTTGTGAGCTTGTTATATGCAAGAGGTGAAGTGTGTGTGCTGACAACCTGTTTGATATCTGGTTTGTTGTTATGGTAGATAATTGATTCCAAATTCATAGTATAGATACAACTTTCAAAAGTTGTATTTTTTAGGAGTATTTCATTGTCAGTATACATGAGGCAATTGCTACATTGCCTCAGAATGCCCATGTCAATCAGGCTGGCTGGACAAATGGTGGGAAACTGTATGTCCATTATGGCAGGTACATACTGTAGTAACTAGTGGGGAATAGGTTAGATGGACCATGTTTTGGTGTTAGACTAAAAAAACAGCTATTCTATGGAGGGCTGGGGTAGAAAACTGCATCACTGCTTCACAATGCACAACTGAGTTGCTTGCCAGGCAGCAGTGAACAACTGTGTTGTGCACAGTGAAGCAAGGGAGCTTAGGAAGGTTCCTTAGCAGACATTAAGTGAAAATTGTCTTTCCAGGTGGCTGCTTCTATGCAAGGCTATACACAGCTATGCTAAACCCTGCTGCACGATGCTCAGCTATGTGCAAATGCAAGGCTTAAATACAAGTGAAGTTAAATGATTTTAAAACAAAATAACCAGTGGGAAAGCCCAAGACTGAGCCTTATTCCAACAATCTCCAACTCAGATGGATCCTAGGCTGTACACGTCTGCCACAAGAGTGTGGGGGGCTTCCTAATGTAAGATGGCTGGTTTTAGTGCTCAAGTGATACTAAACAGTCTAGATTCAGCAAGTCTGAACCTAGCCTAGCCTATAAAATGCATAAATACTAGAAATTCGAAGTGCAGAAAATCGGTCACAACAGGCAAAAATGGTTTAAGTCAAGCAGTTCAGTAGAATACTGTTCTCAAAGTGCAACATAGGATTCAAAAATACTTATTTTTCATCA
Organism: Protopterus annectens; assembly: GCF_019279795.1. Taxonomy (NCBI): domain Eukaryota; kingdom Metazoa; phylum Chordata; order Ceratodontiformes; family Protopteridae; genus Protopterus; species Protopterus annectens. Next base: position 884,503,645 of record NC_056748.1, on the reverse strand, counting down.
GATTTCAAATGATGCCTTGGATTTAGTTCCGATTCACTCCAGATCTTTGGCTAAAGTCACCAATCTCTGAGCAGCTCCTGTAAACTGAACGCAAACCCTCTCAAACACGAAGCTTAAATACAAGGAAAGTTAAACAATTTTAAACAAAGTAACCAATGGGAAAGCCCAAGACTGAGCCTTATTCCAGCAATCCCCAACTCAGATGGGTCCTTGGCTGCACACTTCTGCCATAAGGGAGCGGGGGGAGGCTTCTTAATGTAAGATGGCTGGTTTTAGTGCTCAAATGATACCAAACAGTCTAGATTCAGCAAGCCTGAATCTAGTCTATGCTATAAAATGCAGAAGTACTAGAAATTCAAAGTGCAGAAAATCAGTCACACCTGGAAAAATGAGTTTAAATAAAGCAGCAAGTCAGTAGAATACTCCCACAAGAGTGTAGACCACAAACCTTCCTAGTGTAAAATAACTGGTCTGTAAACCAAGTGCTTAAACCAGAACAAAGATACTTAGAATAACAGGTACAATAAGCCTTCACCAGCAATTCCCAGCTTAGAAGGGTATAGGCTACACTCTAGCCACAAGAGTCTAGATCACAAATCTTTCTAATGTAAAATATCTGGTTTGGAGTCCAAGAGCTTAAACCAGAACTAAGACACTTTCAGAATAACAGACATAATAAGCCTTCAACCAGCAATTGCTAGTTTAGACAGGTGTAAGCTATCCTCTCCTGCTACAAGAGTTTAGACCACAAATCTTTTTAATGTAAAATAACTGTTTTGGAACCCAAGTGTTTAAGCCAGAACAAAGACACTTAAAACAACTGGCACAATAAACCTTCAACCACTAATTCCCAGATCAGAAGGGCAGAAGCTACCCTCTTCTCCCACAAGAGTGTAGACTTCAGCCCTTCTTAATGTGAAATAACTGGCTTGAAGCTCAGGTATTGGGAGGGTGGCCTAATGGTTAAGGTGTTTGCCTTACAAACACAAGGTACAGGGTTTGAGTCTCACAAGGGATAATTGGCTAGGCTTACAATGGCTCGCAAGGGCAGTTAGCTTAGAACTAAACTATGAACTATAAACTATGAACCTAAGTGCTTAAACCAAAACTAAGATTCTTAGAATGACAGTTTCAATTTAATCAGGTTACTAACAAGCAGTAATAAATGCTGCAGAATAAATGCAATTGAACACTTAAGAACAAGCAGCAAAAGCAAAATAAAGTAATAAAGTAGAAAGAAACAAATACAGTAAAAGCAGCGGAATAAAGTACAATTTTCTAAAGTTAAGTGGGAAGAGAGGAAACAGAAGATAATTCAAGATAAAGAAATTAATGGGGTGAGCCTACCCTACTGAGAGAGTCTGTACTCAGTAGAATTAGTTGATGAGATGGGACTGGGAGGAGTGTCCAAAATCAGTTTTATAGTAGGGAAAGGCGACTCAAAAGACAGCAAGTTTAAGAATACAACATTTGGGCAGGTGGGTGAGAAGAATAAAATGCAGATAGAGATCAGCAATGTTCAGGCAGAGTACAGTAAGCAAGCCAAACAAGCACTCCAGCTAAATACAGATGCCTCCAAATATTTCTAGCTAAATGAGGAATGATATTTCTCAGCTCCTCCCACTAATTAGCTGATGGTATTCACTGTTTGTAAGGCCATAGGTGTGAGTGTGTCTGTGAGTGAGTGGTACAGATGAACTACCATGGCAGTGCTAGCTAGCCGGTGGTATAAATCTTGACTGGAGATGATTGTCACTGTTGAAGTGACACCCCAACCCCATGTGTAAAATGAGAAAAAGAGGTTGAGGATGGATGGATTCACTGTTTGCAAAGGAATTCTTAGCTAACTTTTCTAACTGATCCTAGCCAAGACCTCATAAAACTCCAATAGAGCAGAAAAACCTAAAACGAAGCAAATGTAATGTATGAAAAAGATACAAAAATAGAAGTAATCGAACCTTAAATGAAAAAAAAATCTATTCAAAATAAAATGCAGACGAGATCAGCAATATTCAGGCAGAATACAGCAAGCAAGCCATATAACCAGTGATTAATCATAGTCATCACCTTGAGCTGCTGCTGGCATTTTAGAATAAAAGTCATATTCAGCATAGAAAAAAAGTTGTATTCAGCAGCCTCTTCTCAGTCTCCCTTCATATACAAAGCAAAGGCATGCCTATGAGAATAGGGCATTCCAAATGTCGAGCAAAGAAAATCTTTCCTTGACTTCAGTATAAAACAGTTTTAAATCCAAAATTACCAAAAAAATAGCTCTAAGATGTTTATAACTCCACAAATAACCAAATGAACATCCAGCAAAGCCAAAACCAAATGCACATAAAATATTTTATTTTTAAATGGTTTAGTGCTTTTGTCTCATAGAAGGCTTAACAGACTTCATCAGAACAAAACAATTTCCCGTTTTGTACATTTGAAACAGTCAACACATTTCTATCCATAAAAATCAACCTAAAACAATTAAACCAATTAAAACAATAGTGAAAAAACATTCACTGTATTTCTCGGAATAGTCTTAATTTTAATTCACTCCAAATACTTATACTACCATTTAAGACTATAATATTGTTGTTTCAAGTAAGAAAGCAAGAACAAATGCTAGTGCCTCTCCCTACAAGTTATGCTTTATTCATTCACAAAATTACCAGAAGGTTGTTTTGGTGTCTGCTGAAGCTATTTTTTCATGACTTGGAAATCTGCAGATGATCTATCTTTGATTCTTTTACATGAAAAGTCTGTAATAATTTAGGAGAAGCATCTTTTCTATGTTGTCTGTGGCAAGATCTGAGACCACTGAACTTTGTTTTCATCATCCAGTATAGACTTTATCAAATCACACCTTGATTTTCATGGTTACCAATTAGAGTCTAAGTTGTCTGAGTTCTTTAACACAGTGATTAGACACGACCTTCATATTTTAAACTGATTGTTAAAGGCACACTCTAAATTCTTATCATTTCTCATCACATTGTTCCACATCGCCAGTTCTAAATAGAAAACAATGTAACTGTTCAGGAGCAACATTCTAAGAATAAAGCATCTCCCAGCATAGAAGACCATTCCACTATGCCAAAATTCTGTATCCAAAGCATTTAGTGAAATCTGGGAAACCCGCTGGTTTGTTCTTCCATGACATTTCATTAAGCAAAATGGCCCTGTGGATAAATATAAACAACAATCTTTTTCCTGGTTAGACACGGAGACAGATAACGGCAAATAAAATTTCTTTAATGACATTTACTTTGTGCAAGACCAGACCAATATAAGCCGCGGTGGTGCGGCGGTAGCATTGTCACCTCACAGCAAGATGTTCTCCTGTTCGATTCTCGGCTGTAGCACCTTCTGTGTGGAGTCTGCATGTCCTCCTCACAGTCGAGTGGCATTCAAAAGACATGCGTGAATGGGCGTGCCTTCATTGAAGGATGGGCGTCGGGCTGGCACCTCAGCACCATAAAAATCGACTGCCAATCGTTAGCCTCCGGAGTTCCACTGTGGCGACCCCTAACCGGGAAAAGCCGAAAGAAAAATAACAACAACTTTGTGCAAGACCAACACAGAATCCCCATTTAAACCTGTAATGCTTGCCATGCAGCCACTCAGTCCTCACAGAAGTTCAGGAGACTTTACACTCACACCAGTAACAATAAGCAGCTATACAAAGGCTAAGAAGTCTTCACACTCATGATGTTGCCATACAACAATACTGAGCACTGTGAATATACTCTTAAATCAGGAAAAAGATAAATTTGTTAAGCACCTCCATAACACAAGACTCGATCTTAACAGTGCTTAGCAAAAGTTTTGTTAGGGACACCTAAGCATTGTTAAGATTGGGCTTCACTCTAAGGACTGACAGTTGAAAATGCTAGCCAAGAGAACAGCAGAGACAGAAAGTAAAACAGTTTTTAAAAGCTGAAAAAGAATTTCCAAGACAAGGAAGAGGCTCCTCAGCTGCAGCAAATGTCCATAAAATCCCAAAAAACAGCACTGAAAGAGGCAGCCAAAATACAACAATAAGAAGCCGACTATTTATTAGAAATAAAATGAAAAAACAATCAAACAAGGCCAAAGACTTAAAATTCAGTAAGCGCTTTCACAATCAAAGGGAATGTGTCTTTGGCCTTGTTTGATTGTTTTTTCATTTTATTTCTAATAAATAGTCGGCTTCTTATTGTCGTGTTTTGGCTGCCTCTTTCAGTGCTGTTTTTTGAGTTTTTAAAAGATGTTGTCTACTGAGGCAAGTTAGAAAACACACCAGATTGACTTTGCAAGCTTTTATTACATAACAGTCAAGGACATCCAATAGTGATACCATAAATAATTCATATGCAACATACCAACAAATACCATCAAACCATCACGTCAAGATGGTTGGTGTAAACCCACCTATTCCGGCTGCCACTTAAGACAATACCAGGTGTGTATGCCAAGCTACCTTGGGTCTGGTGGCAAACCCATTTAACTCATACTTAGAAGCCTCATACCCCTTGATGTGACCACTAGTCAAGTCTGGGTCCAACTTGAGGAGATCTGAGGCTGCTGAACAGGACTGGGGGGGGGGGGACAAGAGGGGGAGAAGACATAAAGACACCGCCTAAACCTGCACAGAGGGTTGGGTGGGAGGGTCAATGTGCTTGGTGATGGATCTGGCTGGCAGGAACAGAAGCACTCCCTTAAATGCGGAGTCGGCACCTGAACCCCTCCCAATGGCAACTCACGGCTTGTGGATAACGAGCTGTGACAAGGTAAGTCATCGTTGTTCACTGAGCCAAGTCATAAAACATACCAGATTGACTTTGTGACTTTATTATATAATAGTCAAGGACATCAAATAGTGATGCCATAAATAATTCATATGCAACATTATCAACAGATACCATCAAACCATCACCTCAAGCTGGTTGGCATAAACCCGCCTGTTCTGGCTACCACTTCAGAGAATACTGGGTGCGTATTTCAAGTTACCATGGACTTGGTGGCAAACCCATTTAATTCATACTTACAAGGCACATACCCCTTGGTGTGGTCACTCTTCAAATTTGGGTTCAACTTGAGGAGAGCTGAGGCTGCTGAATAGAAACGGGGAGAATACAAGGGGAGGTGAAGCAATAATGCCACTGCCAAAACCAGCATAAAGAGTAGGATGGGAGGGTCGATGTGCCTGGTGATAGATCTGGAAGGCAGGAACAGAAGCACTCCCTTAAATAGGGAGGGTGCACCTGAATCCTCCTGTCCTGATGATAACTCACAGCATGTGGACAATGAGCCATTACAGGGTAAGTCATCATTGTCCACTGAGCTGAGTCATAAAACACAGCAGATTGACTTTGCGACTTTTTATTAACAATCAAGGACAACCAATAATGATGCCATAAATAATTCACATGCACATATCCACAATTACCATCAAATCATCACCTCAAGCCAGTTGATGTAAACCCACCTCTTCCACCTGCCCCTTAACAGAAAACTGGGTGTGTATTCCACGCTACCTCAGACTTGGTGGCAAACCCATGTAACTCATACTTACAAGTAACATATCCCTTGCTGTGGCCATAGGTCAAATAAGAATCTAACTTGAAGAGAGCCAAAACTGCTGAACAGGAACATAATAGTTATTATACAAGGGAGGTGAAGCCATAAGGCCACAGCCAACCTGGCATAATATGCTGTTCCCCCCAAATCAGTGGCCTTGCAAATAAATTCTGGGTTATGGAAGGAATCATGTTAAACTTTGAAAATGTTTTGAATAGCAACAACCATATCCAAATTAAACAAATCAAAACCCATGTTATTTAAATGAACATTGTCCAAATCATAGAAATTGGGCTCCAGTCCATCAATATCACTGTCCTCAATCATCTGGAAATCAATTTGGCTAGCAGCCCACTTGACTTTGTGGTTGATAAAATGCCTGGCTCTCTCAATGGCACCAGACATTTTTGTTTCCTTTCAGCACAGTCTCATGATGATGGCAGACCAGAAGAAAACTACCGTTGGATACAGCTGCTGAAAGTGGTCCATATCAGATAGGATTCTGGCCAACAGTATTTTCTTAGGGTCTTAACCCAGATAAATTTCCCAGAGGTGAATTATCACAATAATGGACAAGGCTTTTTCCATGGTAATCTTACTTCAGATGTCTTAAAATTGAAACCTCCTAAGACCAGGGAAACCAAAAGAATGAACTGTCCAACAATTACTATCAAAGGATCTCTGAATAAAAGAATGACCCAAGAGCCAAATTATCTCCTTCCTTGGAACAGAAATAAAAATTAATGCCTGAGGTATGAAAAAAGGCATCAGAGACCAATTTTTCCATTCTTTGAATGACCTGCACTGAGTGCCCTTCCATGGCCAAGTCTGAGGCATGACCCATCCAGAAGGAATGCGAGGAGTAACCTCATGGGTGAATTTGTTTCCCTGCCAAGGCCTCCGTAAGAAATGTGTTAATCTCTTATAGGTTAAAAGGCCTGCCCAAGGTCCACACAAAAACCAAGCCTAACCTTTTCTCCATGAGAGTAATATTATACAGCTACCTGACCAAATGCATGGGGCAAGTGACTAGCCCACTGGCCTTGTTTAGACTGACCTGCTGTCCTTTATCAACTTGATCAGTCTTGGATTTTTTTTAACAAAATCATATCAAACTCCCTGTGGATAACAAGATCCTCCCAACAAAGGTAAAGGAGAAGTTCATTGGCATGGAAGGCATCTGCTATAAAGATGTGAACAAAACAGCTATAGAGACAAATAAGTGAAATTCACCCATGGCCTTATAAAGACCTTGAATAACAAGGGGAAGGAATTCTCCCAAAAGGTTTTCTGGAATCCTGGGAAGGTCCCTGCATATTCTCAAGGCCCTTTAGTATCCTCCCCATAACCCAATGTCCTGACACAGCCTGAAGGCCCAAAAAATGCTCCAACCATCCCAAAGCTGCAAGGTGCACTCTGAGAGTTTTAGGTGGACCTGGCCACTAAAAATTGCAGCAACAACTGTACTCCCCATGGCCTAGAACCAAGGATCAGAGACCTGTAGAATGCCTTGAAAACCTGCAAGGATAATTAATATGCTTTCTTAGTGTTGTTGGCCCAAGAATTTGCTAAAAACCAATACGGCTAGTCTTTGCCAATTAGCCAGACTCCCACAGGAACTGGGATGCCCTTTGGATCTGAATGCTTAGCCAGGAGGCGAAACCTGGCAAACTGAAACCAGGACAGACTGTCAGCTATAGGATTAAGATGACCATGGACAGGAACGCAAGAAAATGACAAATTAATCTCTAGACTCAGCAAAACTAAAAGTCTTATGATTGAGTGGACCCACGTGGAACTGGAAGACGGTTTTTTTGAGAGAGTAAACCACTATGGTATTATTTCAGTGAAAAATTATCCTCTTATCAGGTAATTTATCCATACTAACACTGCCTCCCAAATGGGGGAAAAAGTTCTAAAAATGTAATGTCCCTCCTACTCTCCCTGAACCAGCTTTCTGGCCACATTTCATCAAACCAGCTGCCCATGAAATAACCCCCCCCCCCCCCAATACTGGACTCCCCCGGCATATCAGTAAAAAGCTCAAGTTTGGTGGCAGTGGTCCAAAGGGACTGCCAAAAATAAATTCCATTGAACTGGCTCAAGAATGTGAACCATAACTGAAGGTCATCCTTAACCCATCTTGTCAGCCAGACCAAGTGGTGCTTGCACAGGTTACCTTTCAACAAGTCAGATATGGACTGTAGGAAAGTTCTGCCTGGAGAAACCACCTTACAGGCAAGTTCAGAAACCATGCAACTGCATGATGTCTCCTACTAAAACTTTGCTGGAACTCCAAAGTAAATGTCGGACTTGTAAAATTTGGGTGGAGGAAGCTTGAAGGAGTTATCAGTGGTGTCAACTAGTAAACCCAAAAAGTCAGGACTCGACTTGGCCCTTCTGACTTATATCAGCCAAGGGTAGCCCCAACTTGGAACAAAGCTGCTTGAAAATAGACATGCCTTCCAAACTGCCATCCTGACCCTCCCTCATTATCAAAAAAATCATCTAAGTAATGTACTGCTGACTGGCAGGGGGCTTGTTTTTGCCATCACCAATGTAAAGGTGTGCTAAATAGTTTGAATGTTGCACAAGCTAAAGCACGCTCCATTGGCATTGCAGTGTCAAAAATATTTTCCCATTAAACTGAAAACCTAAATAAGACAAATCTTCTTATCTCATGGGAAGTAGATGTAAAGAAGATTGGATATTCATCTTATAGAGCCACGGGTCAGTATAGCCCATGGTGACCTCTGCTGCCTGGTCCAAAGAAGAGTAGTGCACTTTGGTCAGTTTAGTGTCAATAAAATCATTGACTAAACCCTCCCAGATAGTGAGGCAAGAGATGAATCAAGCTGAACTCACTCACCTGTTTTTGGGAACTAGGCTGCTAGGGTAAATTTTAAACAAAAGCCATGGAGAGGAAGAAATGGGGTCAATTATCCTGCCAGCTCATCGCTCTTTCTCTATCAACTAACTTATAACTTAGAATTATAACTTAACTAACTGAGAATCTAGAACTTATAACTTAACTAACTTAGAATCTAACAGGGCTGTGGAGTGAATAGGAAAACCTTTGGAGAAGCTTTTAAGAAGGATAGATCTAGACAAATGGGGGAGTAAGCCCTCTGTGGTGCATTTTTGTCCCCTACCCAGGCTCCGTGTGTGTCCATGAAAAGATGTTGTGGCACAAAAGTAAGCGTTGTGCCCCCTACCAATTTTTCCATCTGTCTGAGAAGTAGAATAGGCCAACCTGTCCCTAGGCAACAAGCCTCAACACCTGGAAGCAGGATGACCTTTCCCACATTCCGAACACAAGCTGTTGTATTTGCAAGTGGGCTAGACATTTGCCATGACTGAATGCCCAGCAAAACCTTGTATCTTTTGGATTAACAGCGCCTCCATCAATGGCCATAGCCGCTTCCTTGTCCATCATGGCACTGAGCCATATGTCAGAATGCCTTGACTCCTACCCGAGGAAACTATCGAGAGCTTTCAGTTTCCTGAACCTCTGATCATAATTCAACCAACCAAAACCCCCTTTCATATGGTGGGCTTCCCTTATGGCTACAAAATAAACTAATGAAGGCAATGTTTGGGTTGGGTCCTTCTCAATGATTATGCCCATAAATACCACAAAACACAGAGACCAATTATCCAGTTCCTGACTAGTATCCTGGCCGACACCTTCTACTCTACTGCAGCTAAGGCTGCCATCAAGTCTTTGTTAGATGTGTTATTGGCATCCAGTATGAGTTTAATTTCCTCACTGTCCACTAGATCAAAGATATCTACAAATTCCCATTTTAATAATCTTGTCTTTGACCTTGGTGGGAACATGTGATGTGATGTGAGATGCAGGTGAATTGGAACCTGTAAAGCTGAAGGTATCATAGGGGACAAGAACTGGGGGATTACACTCAGCCAGATGAGGTGGGACCTCCATTTCTGAACCTCTGACCTACTCAGACTCCCTATGCAAGTTGGGTAAAGATAACTGCATCATCTGGTAAACATTAGTACCTGCTTGCTTCCCAGGATTCAAAGCTGTAGAGGCAACAAAGTTTCTCTCTAAGGCTAAGTCAAACAGCCTAACTCTCCCTTCTTCCAGCAAAGAATTTATAAACTCATCTAAAGAATTATCAGCAGATTGACTCCTACCAATAATATTAATCCCTGTAGACCCATTAGGGACATTACCTTTTGCTTCTGCTGATATGTTGGATGAGCAAGGTGTGAACCTTTGGCCAGAAGCATCTCTGATGGTCTTTTTCTGAGCCTTCTTAGCTGGAGCTGGTCCTTCAGCTGCACCCTCCTCTGAATTAACTGAAGGTCTCCTGCTCAGCCACTCCCACTGCTTCCTGTGATAGACGCAGCCATCTCTCTTTAATGGACTGTACCGTGGCTGAAAGTGAATAGAAATGATTAACAACCAAACAAAAAAAAAAACTAAAACTACATGAACTTCCAGTTCCAGTTAATATTAAAAAGATTGGATGCTAACATGTTGTGCTGCTGTGAGGTTCTGGCATGTATATCCCTCAGGATTTTTCCCTTCTCATCCTTTCCTTGAAAGGATGCCACTGTGACTAAAACCAGCTGAGCTGCTGCGGTGGTTCCAGAATGCCATGCCATAACCTAGACAAACTAGTCAAGGATGTCTGTAACCTAAGAATCAAATGCTGAGGTAAACATTATATACTACATGTTATCTGAAATGCCACACCCAAAGCTTAATAAAATTAACACTGACACCACAGCTTTATTATAAAATCATTGTATCCATTTAACCTACACACAACTCCCACTAGAACATAAAAACAAAATTTGAATGGATTCCTCATAGTCAGACTCCAACATTTATTCCCATAATAAATTAACCTTTCACAAAATGAGATGCAGCTACTCTTCCAAATAAGCACCCCTTTTCAACTGATACAACAATCCAAAATGCTAAAGGAAAACATGATTTGATATATGCCCCACACTACTCAGGCTCCCACACCCAACATGCCCTAATTAATGAAAGCATACTTCAAACTACGTAATATAGTGTAAAAAACACTGAAGTAAATGAGCAAAACATATGCAGTAAAATGTGACAAACAAAGGCTTGTTGCTTTAGAACACTACCTTGGTTTCAGGATTTTTGGAAATTATTGTGACTGAGCTCATCAACAAAGTTTTAAGACCACTAGTTTTTTTTTTTTTTTTTAAATCAAACTGGTAAAACACAAAATCCAGAAGACTCCAAAACTAAGGCAAATCCAAGGCAGAAGGTTGCAAGCAGCAACTATTTTATTTGGTAAATCAATTAAATCCAAGCCAAATCAGTTACAAAACTTTTAAACACACATCTATGAGTAATGACAAAACTTCCTTTGGTGTTTCAAGAAGGAGTGTCTCCAACCATTCCCAGGCAAAGTAATATCACACTGCCATCTAGTGTTTGGAAGTTGTAAGTGCAGTTCGTCTTGACAGTGTAATCCTGCAAGCCAGCTAAAATACTGTTTGCTGTTTTTATATTCTGATGAAGTTCCAATAAGGAACGAAAGCGCTTAATATATGTAATTTATTGGTTTTGGTTTTAATTGGTTTACCAAGTAAAATAGTTGCTGCTTGCGACCTTCTGCCTTGGATTTGTCTTGCTTTTTTAAAATCATGCAGATTCCAACAGTCATAAGATATGACCTAACATAAAATGTTAACCCCTGTTTTATTAATTCAACATGCTGTTACCAGGCATTTATTTATGTAATTAATAAAATTCTTTATACAAGCAGATTGCAGGAGTTTGCCACAAATTAATCTTAAACTTAGTATTACACTATGCCCATATTATAAAGTTACTCCTGTATTTGAAATTATTAGCTTATTGACTTAATCATGTATATACAACTATATATATATATATATATATTTCTAATATGAGAGCACTCACCTTTCAGATGTGTAGTGAAACAGCTTAATTAGAAACCCCCCCCCCCCTCCATGCCCAGGAATGGTTGCTGTGCCAGTACTGTATGTGTTTTTTTCATATACTTATAGAATTGTGTTACAAATATATATATATATATATATATATATATATATACCAGACTTAATATTAGTAATATTTCATAATACATTTTTGTATTATTATTTATTTATATAAAATGTTTATTTTTCTATATACAGTATATGATAAATTTTATGCTTTAAAATACCCTCCCCCACAGCTGCCCTGCACCACTTGCAATAAATCTCCTTGTTTACATTTTTTTTTTTTTTTTTATAAATTATATTTATTTAATTAAATAAACAGTAGAAAATGGACTACTGGCACTGTACAGATGACCAAACAGCCACCATACAGCCAGTGAGGCCTCACAATGACCTCCGACCCAGTCGCTGCCAGCTGGGTCTGTCTTTTTCTGTTGATGTGCCTGCTGATAGAGCTGGCAAGCAGGAACAGAATCACTCCCTTTCAATAGGTAGCACGCAACTGAACCTGCCCCCCCCCCCCCGATGACGACTCATGAAGCTCCTACACCTCGTTCCTGTAACTGGTAGTATATAAATCAGGTACACTCCATGTACTACAAACAATTATGATTAAGTCTTGAAACATAACCCTCTTTATGTGTTCTCATCATGCTTACCAAGATTTCCTTCTCAAGCTTCATGTCTTATCATCCATGCCTTGGACAATTATAACCTGGTTATGATCAGAGACCCATTAATAATCATTTACATTGTATCTGCTTATAGGCATGTTAATACTTTGATTTTTTTTTTTCCGCTTAAGTAAGTGCTTTTGAAACATGCTTTTTTTTTGTATTGTTGTAAATGCTGTTAGTCATTTTACTCGAAGGAAAAATTGTGGAGGGAAAATACAAAATCTAGGCAAAAATGTGTGCTCATCTCTCAGAACAAGTGTCTCATAATCAGCTAGACTTGGAGCGTGAGCACCCATCTCTTGCCCATACTTACATCCCTCTCTGTCTCTCATATACACACACGCTCTCTCTCTCTTTAATGTACAGTCTGGAAAAGACAAAGTGCTTCAGTATCCCTGCATTAGATGATCCTAGACAAGCATTCTGGTTATCTGAAGCAGGACAGGCTATCTGGATTACTGAACAACACAGCAAATATTGTTTCTAACATTTCTAACAGCTGTAATATTGACATTTTTCTCTGTTATAGACTCACAACTGTTATTGTTGGAATGTGGAACCTACTAAGCATCCATATCAGAAAACATAATTTGACAAAACCTTTAATAACTTATTCTGAGTTTTTAAATCAAACAAATGAAATGCAGTTCTTGAAACTTAGACCGATAGATTGGTATGAATTGACTCCATGGGCTCTTCTGCATTGAAAAACTTTCATCATTAATGGATCAATTCCCAGTTCCTGACTTGACTTTCTGACCTGACCTTCCTAGTCTTATGCCTCTAAATCCCTGCCCATTACATATGCCTTCCAGAGATCATAATGTTTGTCTCGGACTTGGATTTGTAATGTAGTTATAAGGAAAACATCATATTTTTCTAATTTCCAGTAACATCTGGATATGAGCACTGATCACATTTCCTAATAACAGCATTCAAGTTACAAAAAATATTTTCAAATGAATTTTGGAAAATGACTTAGTAAGGGAATATCAACATCTTCAAATCATTTTGCAACAACATTTATGAAAAAGTAAGGAGTCAGAAAAACAAGTATAAAGTGTAGGGATGACAAAAGGTGACATACAGTCTACAGTGCAAGTGTTGCATCTCCCAAGGGAATATTTTTTTCCAGAAAGAAGGTATAGCAAACAGCACTGAAATGTTTAATATCTTGTTTGTTTTTGTCAACAGGAAGTTCAGATTTGTACCCTACTGTGGCCATCTCCAACTCAAGAAATTTCTTGGGATATCTGTTATGTCATTTTAGATTTTTGCATACCAGGGGCAATGATTGTCATCAGCTACACTAAAATTTTACAGGTATGTTTTTTCACAATTATTTAATATTTTTATTAAATCTCACAGTTCATTTATTTTATTTAAAGTAATCACTGATTAACAAAACCAACATTTATAACAGATGGACTTAATCCTGAAAAAAACAAGGATTTACCAAAATGTATCCCTAATCTCATCCTAAAGATGTTATTAAATACTTACAAAATCTGCCATATGAGTAGACTTGATTTTGATTTTAAGGAAATACCATTAATGGGTCACCCAATTTGTGATGTTACCTCATGAAGAGGCATCTGCTAACCTGAGACATTAACTTGTCCCATGGAATTCCAGACTCCAAATTATATTTGCTTTCTCTTTTTATGAATATGACTATTGCTTTGAAGTGTTTACATTGTACTCAATAGTGCATGGATGTGATCTGTTGGACACTCGATAGGAGCCGAGGAAATGCTGTAGTTTATTCAGACTTTTCAACTTTATAGTAGCTCAGACCATCAATTTTGATGGAAGCAGAGAGAGAGAGAGAGAGAGAGAGAGAGAGATATCTTATGAAGAATCCATAGAAATAATGCTAACGTTTTAAAAACAATATACTAAAGTAATATAGTAATATAGATAGATGACATTTGGCCATGCACCCCTTTTGCTGACTAGCATTTCATAGATTATGAGCTTTAAAGAGATAATTCCATATGTCCATACTCTACTTCTTTCATTTCTTGCAAGATTTATTTTTTGTTTTCATTTTACTTTCCAAAATTTTTATTTATTTTAACCAATAAATGATATATTAAACTGCCATTTTACATAACTGTACATTTATTGTAAGGTGCCTCATTTTAAATTGTCTAAATAAACTAATAAATTAACCAAATTTGTATTTTTGATGTGCTATTTTTTCCCACTTTTTTTTTTGGGGGGGGGGGGGGTGGAGCAATGCCTTCCAGAACAATGTCATACAATAGACTCAGTCATATCTCTGTACACTACTGCTGCTGACAGTGCTAATAGTATCATAGTAAACGCAGAAGTACATCTTCAACATGTATTATATTATCAGCTTTAAAGTGATAACAGGAAGTAAACAGGTATGCTTTAGACATTCTCTGTCTATAAGTATTAATTTTGTGTTTTGCTTCATTCATGTGGACTGTTTATTTTTATATTCATAGGGCTGCAGTCTTTGGGACAGCCCACTTCCCCTCGGTGTGCTTTGCTTGACTTCGTACTCTTGCACATCTCCATTCCCACCCACCCCTCCATAATTTCCTTTATTCTAAGCAGACACAGCCACCTTGTGCTACATCACATCCTGTATAATGAGCTGGTTAGAAAACAACCATTTGATACACGTACATTCTGTATTCAACAGGAGATCAGGCAAAAGATCCTAGCAAACTACCCTGCCAGCCTACTAACTACTCCGTCTCACCATTCACCTTTTCACTATATATATATATATTTGTTTTATATAAATAATATATATATATATATGTGTGTGTGTGTGTGTGCGCATATATATATACACACACACAGACATACACATATAAACATATTTTATATATATATATATATATATATATATATATATATATATATATATATATATAAAACAATACTGACATTTCTTACTGCCACTCCCTTAATAATAAACTTCAGCTATCCGTTAGACTCATAAATGAACCAGCTTCACCAACTTCAGAAAAAAAATCCATCTGTCTCCAGCTATCTGTCAATGTTTTTATCTGTCCTTGTATCCCGTTATTTATACAGGTTCTGTGATACGCAGTTGAATAACATTATTTTGAATTCTCCATGAATTTGAAAAAAAATGACTCAGAACCAGAATTCAGTTATATTTCATGTTGGGAAAAACCTCATACACGTTAATGTGATAAAAGCTTCACCCACTGATACTCCTCCTTACTTAAAACAATCAGTTCTGAGGTCACTGCACCTCAGTGGAAACAGAATTTTTCACAATGTGTGTATCTATATATATAAACTCTATATCTATATCTTTTCAATTTTCCAACTGTTTGGGTTTCTAATACCATGACAGAAATGGCCCCCACTTTTAAGTCAAAGTATGATTCAAGCTCATGAAATTAGTATTGTTTCAGTCTTTGATGTCAGCCAGAAGTGCTCTTTGCAGCACTCACAATGTGCCCAGAACTGATTCCTTCTGCAATTCATATGGAGTTACATGTATCAGTAACATATCTAAGTATTTCTCCTACATTGGAACTGTCTGGATGTCCTTCTTCTACATTGCCCTTGTTTCTGCCTATAAATCCTTTTATTTTATGACTTTGTATCTCTCTGTATGCAAGACACTGTAGACACTGGGTGTAGCAATTTCAATGATCGATGCTACTTTTGTCTTCTTTTCACTTACTACTATATCTGTTTTTTTGCATATATTTAGCCCACCCTCACCCCCTAAAGGGACCATATCTATACAGGAAGAATGCAGAGTCCCTGTAATCACAACTACGCAGGTGAAAGCTGCACTCTCTAAAGCAAAAAACACAGCATCCATGGGACCAGACAACATCCCAGGCTGCGTTTTACATGAACTTCAGAATGAACTGGCTCCCCACTTAAGCACCATGTTCAATAATAGCCTTGCATCAGGCTTTGTGCCCACTGAATGGCACACAGCAACAGTTATCCCACTCCACAAAGGGGGAGCCACCACTGATCTTGGGACCTATAGACCTATTAGCCTGACGAGCCTGGTCTGCAAAGCCATGGAACGTATCATCATGGAACTCATAAACAAAGATATTGGTAACCTCCAAACTCTGGATCCCACCCAGTTCAGGTTTGTGAAAGGCAGATCATGCCTCCTGAACCTGATCGACTTCTTTGAGGCAGTCACCAAAGCCATAGATGAGGGTAAAGTGGTTCACACAGCCTATCTTGACCTTGCCAAGGTTTTCAACACCATCCCCCATTCTGGAATTATAGCTAAACTCAATAAACTAGGCATAAATCCCTACATCACAAGATGGGTTGCCAACTGGCTCACTGACAGAACCCACACTATAAAAGTTGCAGACTCCAAATCTGACCTCAAACCAGTGACAAGTGGAGTACCACAGGGTTCCGTCCTGGGACAGCTCCTGTTTGGTATCTACTTCTCTGAAGTACAAGCTAACACAGAAGGACTCTGGCTAATGAAGTTCGCAGATGATTGCAAACTAGGAGCCATAGTCAAGTCCCCAAATGATGTTAACATCCTATAGAAGGGCTTCTCTGAGACAGATGCCTGGTGTCAGAGCCATGACCTCAAGCTCAATGCCAAAAAGTGCGATGTCATCCTCTTTGGTAAAAACCCTGTACCCATGAACTACCACATAGGCAGCAATCTACTTAACACCGAATGTGTGATAAGAGACCTTGGGACCCAGGTGGACAGCAGTCTCTCCTTTGATAGTCACATCACCACAGTAGTCAGGAAGTCCTTCTACATGGCACACCTCATCATAAAAGGGTTCTCATCCAGGAAAAAAGAGGTCATCGTTACTCTCTACTTATCACTCATTAGACCCATTATAGAGTACAATGCCCCTTTTGGAATGTACCTCACAAGACATCTGCAGCAGCTGGAAAGGCCACAGAAGTACCTCACAAAGAGGATTACTGAACTCAAACAAATGCCCTACACTGACTGCCTCAAAAAACTTCAGCTTTACTCCGTAGCATATCGCCTACTCAGAGGTGATCTCTGCCTAACATATAAAGCTATGTCAAACCCAGAGCTGTTGGACATGCTACACCTAAAGAAATCCCAATCCCTCCAAGCTACATGCTCTAGGGACCTAAACCTTGTCACCACAATAAACAGGACATGCTGGAGGGATAGATTCCTATCCCAGAGACTTCCCATACTCTGGAACAGGCTACCCATCTATGTCAAGCAAAGTTCTTCATTAGCACTCTTCAAGAAAAATCTTGATGAGTGGATGGGAAATAGGAAATACACCCCGGGGATCACTTCTGTGTCTCTGCTCATCAGTGGCACAGGAAAATAACTTTCTTGGGTGGTGTAAGCCAGGGAACCTTGTTGGCTAGGCTTGCATAGGCCCTTGGGCCGAGAGCCTAGTACCTACCTATGAACCTATGAACTGTTGGCAATGGGTGATCCCATGTGAAAAAAAGTCATCATTTTCTATGAGGCTTCGTGGGTCAAGTTTCCAGTGTTTCTTAGCTACTTCAGTATTATAATGGTTGCACAATCCCAAGTGCAACAGTCTTGTCACATTATTATGCCTTTCAGTACACAGTCCTTCTGCTATTAGTGTATCACACCCAGCATCAAGATGTGTGACTGTTTCCTATTCTCTTTTATAAAACCTGTGTTTGCCTGTTTCTCCCACATGTTCAATGGATGTTATAAACCAATGTGTACATAGTCCACTGTCCTGGGCTGCCAATATTAATCTTTCATCTTTTGGTTTAAATTCACCTCTCCTTAACCATTCCTGTGTTCAGCCCTGATTGACATGCAGTTATTCCAAAAGTTTTCTGTACTTGCAACAACATTGATGCATTTTCAACATTTCTTGCCTTCTCATCTGACCCTTAACCTTATATTCTTTCTTTTTTTTTTTTTTGGCCCATTCAGTTATTGCTTGATTTTTATCAACTTCTAGTTTGATTTCCATTCCCGCTTGACACAAACATGCTTCTGACAAACTAAGCAGGGAAGTTATTTGACTTATTCTCCTCATCTTTTAAAATTTCACTACTTTTGGATCTTGTGAGGTCAGCAGTTATGTATGCAGTCCTACGATTGCAGATCTATACATGTAATTAATTTCGAGGAGGCCCATATCTCCTTCAGAAGTGGGATATATAATCTTGGTATACACTGATTTTTTTTAAATCATTTGATAAGCATAAAGCATTTTTCTTGTTTTCCTGTCCAACTAATCCAATACCTTTTGGGCCAGTCAATCACTCCAAAACTGTAAGTTAGGACAGGAAGAGCAAATTGGTTTATTTCCTGGACTTTGTTCCTAGATGTTAAAGCTGTTTTCAATATTAATTTTGATCTTCTAAAATATTCCTTACTAAATTTTATTCACATTTGTTGATCCTTCATCATTTCCCAAATATTTATACACTCCCTCCTGCTCAAGCTCTTTTACATCCCATTCTGGTGCCAAACATGTTTTCTTGGTGCTGCAGCTTTCCTGCTTTAAAGGTTGCTTTTGCACATTTATCAAGACAAAATGGCATTCTTATGTCATCTGAGAAAGTTTTGACCACTTGTAGTTGTGCTTTTAGTTTTTTATCTGATGAACTATATAGTTTTAAATCATCCACAAAAAGAAGATGAGGCTTCTTTACACTTTTTGTTTTCTGGGAGCTAAATTATAGCCATGACCTAATATGTTAAGTAGATAGCCTAATGGGTTAATGGCAAAACAAAAGAGCTGTGGTGACAAAGAGTCAGTCTGAATATCCCCCTTTGAATTTTTATCCCTGGAATAATAATTTGCCCTTTATCATGGCTTAACTGCTAAGTGATTTGCCAGTTTTTCATGGTTGCTATAATGTAATTGATCAGTGTATGTTGTATCTTATACAACTTTTGCACATTTATCAACACAAAATGGCATTCTTATGTCATCTGAGAAAGTTTTGACCACTTGTAGTTGTGCTTTTAGTTTTTTATCTGATGAACTATATAGTTTTAAATCATCCACAAAAAGAAGATGAGGCGTCTTTACACTTTTTGTTTTCTGGGAGCTAAATTATAGCCATGACCTAATATGTTAAGTAGATAGCCTAATGGGTTAATGGCAAAACAAAAGAGCTGTGGTGACAAAGAGTCAGTCTGAATATCCCCCTTTGAATTTTTATCCCCGGAATAATAATTTGTCCTTTATCATGGCTTAACTGCTAAGTGATTTGCCAGTTTTTCATGGTTGCTATAATGTAATTGATCAGTGTATGTTGTATCTTATACAACTTTTGCACATTTATCAAGACAAAATGGCATTCTTATGTCATCTGAGAAAGTTTTGATCACTTGTAGTTGTGCTTTTAGTTTTTTATCTGATGAACTATATAGTTTTAAATCATCCACAAAAAGAAGATGAGGCGTCTTTACACTTTTTGTTTTCTGGGAGCTAAATTATAGCCATGACCTAATATGTTAAGTAGATAGCCTAATGGGTTAATGGGAAAACAAAAGAGCTGTGGTGACAAAGAGTCAGTCTGAATATCCCCCTTTGAATTTTTATCCCCGGAATAATAATTTGTCCTTTATCATGGCTTAACTGCTAAGTGATTTGCCAGTTTTTCATGGTTGCTATAATGTAATTGATCAGTGTATGTTGTATCTTATACAACTTTTGCACATTTATCAAGACAAAATGGCATTCTTATGTCATCTGAGAAAGTTTTGACCACTTGTAGTTGTGCTTTTAGTTTTTTATCTGATGAACTATATAGTTTTAAATCATCCACAAAAAGAAGATGAGGCGTCTTTACACTTTTTGTTTTCTGGGAGCTAAATTATAGCTATGACCTAATATGTTAAGTAGATAGCCTAATGGGTTAATGGCAAAACAAAAGAGCTGTGGTGACAAAGAGTCAGTCTGAATATCCCCCTTTGAATTTTTATCCCCAGAATAATAATTTGTCCTTTATCATGGCTTAACTGCTAAGTGATTTGCCAGTTTTTCATGGTTGCTATAATGTAATTGATCTGTGTATGTTGTATCTTATACATGTGTAAGCACTTATTTATGAATGTAGTATGCTGTCAAATGCTTTTTTGTAGTCTACCCATGCCATATTTTTATTCTTTCCCTTTTTATAGTTCTCCATTATGACTTTAACAACAAATGATTCTTTGTTCAATATGACTTTCTTTGTTAGCCTTTTGTAAGAATGTTTCCGTGTCTTGAGGATTCAACACTGTCATTTTTTCCAGTCCTGGCACTAGTGTACCTACCAGGATTGGGCACTTTTTTATCCTGGGAGTTATGCATCCAGCTGCCTTTTTTTATTTTTAACCTGCATTTGCCCATGATATATGCTATATAAAATACAGTCTATATATCAGTGTCGCCTTGGTGAGATTTTGTAAAAAACAGTGTTCCACCTCGTGAAGGTATTCACCAAGACTTGAGGATGAATTTAGTTCCAGCAATACTACTCTCTTTTGCTTGCTGATTTTATCAGCTCTCCATTCAGACCCCATCTGCATATCATATCTGTTTATATGGGTTCCATTTAAGTGATCGAAGTTGCAGAAATTCAAATTTCATCTGGCCGAAACCATATGATCGAAGTTTTAACACTCCAAACCCTTAAATGGAGATCTCCATACAATGCAGAATGGGAATATTCACTTTTCTCGCTGTAGTGTGATCTCGGAGTTGGTATATATTAATAGTGGGGGTGGGCTTGCCCCCCTGCATAAATGTGTTTTAATTTGTTTTTGTTTTTTGTCTTTTTTGAATGTTCAAAGTTACAAAACTTGAATCACATGGTCCCAGCCATATGAGATTCTAAGTTTCGTAATTTCGATCATTCATAGTAGACCCATCTATGCATAGGTACATATACACACACAGACACACACACACACACACACACACACACACACACACACACACACACACACACACACACACACACACACCATTAGACATCTTACAATATCATTAATTCAATTAGCTTTCTGTCTTTTGGGATGTGGGAGGAAACTGGAGACATCAGTAAAAGCTTACCCGCTGCTCCATCTTAACAATGCGTGCTAAACCTAACCCTGCCCCTAGCCATGCTGCCTATCTAAAAAAAACTTGGTGCTTACGTATTATTGCAACCACATTATATAAACATGATTTAGACTGCAGTTATGTAGCAATTTGTAGAGGGGGCATTTTATTTCAGTGAGTTACCCATATGAAAATGTCACCATGGAATAAGGTATTGATATACTGTAGTTGTTTATTGCACTTTATTTTTTTTAATGTATATTTCAGGTAGACATTCACCATCACCTTTTATATGCGAAACAGTAGAGCAGCAACCACATTTAAAAGATGATGGGATGCACCATTAAAAATTCAGCACTGTGCAGGTATATTAGCCCAGCTGTGTCTGGCTGGGGCGGCTAATACATATTCTAGCTTATTAGGTATCACTTTAACCGTATCCCTCTACTAAACCCTAATGGGAACAGCAGAAAGAAGAACAAGTGTACCAAAAACCTGCGAACCTTGCATACTGCTGTGGACCATCGGGAAGTTTTAGTTTGTTCAAATGCCATTCCAGATATTAATGATATCTGTTCTGCAGGGTGTTTTTTTTTTATTAATAGAAACCACTAACAGCAAAACCAATCTATTGTTTCTTTGTTTAATTAATAATTTTTGGAAGTATGTCCCTTGAAATCCAACATAAATCACACAAGCTGCACAGCTGTGCATGTATAACGGGTGCACAGTCCATTCCAGATGATGATAGTTATCAATTATGTTTCCTTCCTTTTATTCTAAACTTAAAAACCAGTAACACCAAATGAAGTACAGACACAGACATCCAACTTTTTTCTTTGCGAGCTATATATAACATATCTCGGCAGGAGAATGGATTGGAAATGAGCCACATCTCCAGGTCGCAATGTGGTTCAAAAATATGTAAGTACCAAAAACTATTTCCTTAACACTATCAGTACAAAAGACAGCTTGCACACTCAACATGCCTATAGTGCTAATGTGTTGTTTTCGGAATGATTATGCCATTTATTTAAATATAACCTTGTTAACTACATAAATGCATAGTAGCTGACTGTGAGACATTGTAAATAATGAAAATGTTGTCTGCATATTGTATTTATAAACAAAAATACTAATAATCATGGCAACCTTACAGTATTTAATTAAATTAAAGACTAATATCATTATACCCATATTCTGGAAAAGGTGGTTTTAACTTTGTCAGTATTGATGACTGGGGTTGGGCTGAGTTTGTTATGAGTATCCAAGCCTACCGAAACTAGAGTTGAATTTATTAGACATAATGTTAGCTATGGATTCTGGATTGGTGTAGGTAGTACCATTTACAATGAGTTCAGAGTACAAGAGGATTTTACCGCAGATTTTACATACCTAGCTGATAAAGACAGTATACTTCCACTTAGTACTGGTGAGTATCTTATGGATGAGCTCCCTACTAATTTGGTTAAGTTTGGTTTATGAGATGGTAAGTTTCATATAAGGCTAAGAGTTTAGATTTTTTTTGTTATATTATTTCATGATTCTATCATCCCAACAGATTAGATGTTTGATATGCTTGCTTACTTATTTATGTATTTTGCTTATCTTGGATGGTGGCATTTTACTCTCTACACTGATTGATTAATAGGTGAAACAATTCATTGATTTAGGCTAAGGTGTCAGCTTTCATGGGTTCATGGTGATTGGATCATTTATGTATCAATTTATAAAATGAGATAGGCTGGTATTGCTGTAATCCCTGAATGTCTATGGATTGTTTGGATTAGAAAAGTTATTCTTGAGACAGAAGGTGAAGGCTGAAAAGTCTGACTTAACTAAGGCAGGGAACTCTCAATTTCTTTTTTCAAGAATTTTAGACAAAGCCAAATATAATTGGGGGTGTAAACACAGGGACATTTTTTACATATTACTCTAATTCACTTAAAATAAGCAGTATAAAACTCCAACATCTAGCATTATTGACTGAATGCACTTAACACTAATTTAACAAAAACATTTTTAAAAATTACGAGGTACAGAGGAAGACTATGAGGTGAAACTAGGGATGGAATATTTGTGAGTCTGAGTAGAGGGCAGGAAAGTTTATTATGACAAGGCCAAGGAGATTTGGACCTTGAGTTGGAACGGTGGTTATTTTTTCTAGAAATCAGGCACTGATGTGGTAAAACGCCTGGGTGTAACAACTGTTAGGTGTGTAGGTGGATCAGTTGATTTGGGTAAGCAAAAGTCTTCTAATAAAAAAGTGTTTGCTTTGATTTCCAGCTGTGTGAGAATGTGTAGGTATTCAAAATCTTCCTTTGGGGTCATAAAGGGGGCATCTGTAATTATAGATAAAATAAAAATTTGTTTTGTTAAGAGTGCTTGGACCTGCACTAAATCACATTTGGGATGACACTCATGGGGATGAGTATGTTTATGCCGCTAGAGCAACCAGTGGTCTTGAATAAGTGTTAGGTGGTGAATCTTGTAACAGTAGGGCAGCTTTCCCCATTTTGGAACTAGGTTTTATTAGGTACACAGATGTGAATCTTCTCCAGGAAAAAAATCTAGTTTAAGCATTTTGCCCCTGAGGCTTCTTGCATTGATCAGAGCTACCCTTATGACTGTCAGGCTAAAATCTGTCAGGGTGGAATATTTAGTGATTGCACTTTGCATAAAAAAGGCACTATGTAGGTGGAAAAGGCTCTTGTCTGAATGAAAAGAACTTGAAGGACAAATGCATACCATCCCTTGTGTAACTTCTATGTACTTCCAGGCCCTCACAATCTAGATCCTCCTAAGATGATGTCATTTATGTAACCAATTCTTAAAGCCAATGATTTTTGATTTGTATTTAGACATCATTCTAGACAAGGGCAGAATAGTCTTCAAAACAAAAGCTTCTCCTCTTTAATACAATAAGAGCTTCACCATATCTCTCTGCCATCTCCTCTGACATGAACTGCCAGAGGCTGTTCACCTTTATGTGAGCAAAGACAAAGTCATACACATATTTTCAGGGCCTGATGGGTTCTAGTGAGATACCTAATAACAACACCTGAGAGGCAAGTGATGGTCACCCTCTCCTTTGCTAGTTTGGTTCATGTAGAGTCTGTATACCTGACAGTGATGTCACCAGTAACAAGAACATTTCTAGTGGTGTTATCTAGTTTATCTGTTTTATCTGTAGGCTCTATCTGCCTTAATAGTGCTGCCTTTTTAGCTTGGTGATTTATTGCAACATTATGTATTGATGTGGTGGTAGTAAGTATGAATGTTGGGGTACCTTTTATGTACAATGATTTATGTATGCAGCTATGCATGGCTGAGGTGATCTATCATGTGTATTGCATTATTTGGGTAGGCCTATTTGACTACTTCAGTATACATGGGTTTATGTTTACTGACAAGATCCGAGAGGTCTGCCTCCAGTATGTGGACAAAAATGTGCTTCTCACAGATGGATTTTGTGTTAGTTAATAAAGGGAGATTCTCAGTAAACATGAGACAGTTGATCCATTGTACCAGAATACCTAAGGAGATTAGGGTGGCAAAGAAAATACAGTTAGCAGTCTGTATCTTTATATAGCTAGCAGCTGGACAGGTGGAGAGAGATTCTGGCTGAAAAGGCTAGTTGCAGCAGTGCTGCAGTGCTGGTAATAGAACGTTAATCACTTAGGTTGGTAAAGGTACATCACTGGACTATAGGTAGGTTGAATGCCACCGAAGTGGTAGGCACAGGCTTTTGAATGAGTGAAATAATGATGGCTAAAGAGGCAAAGCATATTTGTAGCTTCTGGCTCATATGGAATTTGAATTAGCTTCCCCTTTCTACAGAAAGCCTAACAACTCATGGTATTCTGAAGAAGTGTAGCAAATCCTTCATGTTTATTGAAACATCATTTTTGCTGCCTCAGAGATAACAATATGTGAGCAGTACAAGTACTTTCTGTGTCTGAACGCCTTCATCTCATAAAACATGTTTGGTAGGAACCACATGCGCTCAACAACATTACAGAGTACCTCTGCTATACTTGTTTACGCTGAGATTGTCAAAAAAATCCCTTCCCGAGCCTCATGGCTTGCTCCTATACCCTCTCCTTCTTCACAAAGCTTGCAGCCATTGCACATACTTTAACACTTCATTATGGTGAGGATCACAATCACTTAAGACCTGCAATGTCTGCAACCAGCCAAATAAATGTTTTGGTAATTGGTGACGCTATTATCAGGCGGAATAATACCACCATAAGAGGCTGGACAGGAATAGGGTGACAGCTGTCTTTACAAAGGCTGGATCTAGGACATAAGGCAGTATCTCAGATCCCTTAACATTCACTGTCAGAAATAATTATAATTTGGTGACAGCCCACATTGAGGTGAATGACCTTAAGCTCTATATTCAGAGGAATATGTAAAAGGGTGTCGCCAGTATTTTATCGCATGCTGTTTCTTTGACAAACGCAGAGGGTGTGGTTTAATATTGATGATATGGGTATCCAAGTGGTGGAAATGTCAATGGTGTGTTAAGTTGAGACAGGTAAGTGGGGTTGGGGGAGGTGAAAGTGTTTGTGCATGTGTATGTTTCTTAGGGTTAGGGTCACGGATGAGTGAAGGATGGGTGTTGTATATTTGTATGACAGCCTGTGTATTTTAGGGTTAGGGTCTGGGTTAGGTTAGGGGACAGATATCATGTTGTTTGCATGTCTTTGTGAATGCTTGTGTGTCCAAGTGTGTATTGTGTAATGGCATTGTTATGGAAAGTTTTTCTGAAGGTAAATTGTAGGCTTAGGGTTGAGGGAAGGGGCAGTATTATGGTTAGGGTTAGTACTCATTACTAAGGTGATGCAGGGGGTAAGAGCTGGGCAGACTAATGGTTTGTGTATGATTTTTATGTACTGTTATTAGTTGAATGTAGGAGAGGTAGTGGGGGGTTCCAGCCAGCTAAGGGTATGCAGAGCTTTACAATGATGGGCGAAGGAGGATTAATTATCAAACTGGGCGATTTTTTTGTAGCAGCTTTCAAGATTGTTTATTTATGGAAGATTGTAAATTGGTTAGGGAATCAAAAAATAGCACACAAACCACAGTATACAAAAATACAATACTGGCAGTAAAATGATGAGAAAGCCGTTTACTATTGTAGTAAATGAAAAGCGCTTAACATACTAAACGGCTTTCTCATCATTTTACTGCCAGTATTGTATTTTTGAATACTGTAAATTTGTTAGGGAAGGCAGAAGGCAGGTTTTAGCTGGAGTCGTTTTTGTCAGTGTGCTTAGAAAATGCTTGTTTCTGTATAGCATGCCTATTTTTGATAGGTTTTCCTGATATTGTTTTGGATGTGAAGTTCAAATTAAAGATTATCATCTATTATGACTCTAGTAGTTTGTTATGGCAGACTAATTCAATTTCAGTGCCATTTGCCAATTTGGCATTTATGTATAGGATCTGCAGTGATTCTCATGGCCATACTTTGTCATAATTTATTTATTTACGCTGTTAATTATAATTATGTGGTATATTACTACATGTGTATTTACGTTTGTATGTGTACACATTTGCATGTGCTTGTGTGACACAGCCTAATGGCATAATAATAAAATTAAGCATTCTTGTATATATGTACAAAGAATCCTCACCATCAACACATGTATGCATATCCTATTGACATAGTTATATAAAACTAGTCAAAAATACATTAAAACCGTATCCCAGCCCCAGTTAAGAAAGCACATGAATATCTGCAGAGCAACTGATGTGGACAATATAATTCAAGCAACTGAGTATAGCCCTGTAGCTATAGCCTATGATATAATATACATTTATTATGCATACTGTAAGTGTGTGTGCGTGTGTGTGTGTAAGTATATACACCCCAGCACATACATATACATAGATCTATCTATATATGTGTGTATGTGTGTGTGTGTGCATCATATATATATATATATATATATATATATATATATATATATATATATATATATATATATATATACGGTTCCCTATCAGAAGCCTGAAACACTATAAGCCTGAAAATCAAAATCCTGAAAACTATAGACTGAAAGTTCAAAATCCTGAAAGACCAAAATCCTGAAACTCAAAATCCTGAAAACACAAATAATGCTAATATGTCACTATAAAGACACTAATATCTACCAACTGACCCTGACCCTAACCCTGACCCTAAGGTCTGTCACTATCGCACACTCACCTGACCCGCGCCCTAACCCTAACTCACTTAAACCGCCCCTAACCCCAATATTTGTCACAATTGCATACATGCCTAACCTGCGCCCTATCCCTAACTCACTTAAACCGCCCCTAACCCTAACATAAAACCAACCGCACACTTACCTGAACCCAACGCATGACCCAACACCACAGGGCTAACAATAGCAAAGCCACAATGAAGTCAGTATGTCCATTTTGTGTTTTCAGGATTTTGAGTTTCAGGATTTTGGTCTTTCAGGATTTTGAACTTTCAGTCTATAGTTTTCAGGATTTTGATTTTCAAGCTTATAGTGTTTCAGGCTTCTGATAGGGAACCATATATATATATATATATATATATATATATATATATATATATATATATATATATATATATATACACACACACACACACACACACACACACACACACACACACACACACACACACACACACACACACGAGTGTATCAGCAAATTGCAAATGCTCATAAGAGTGAACAAAGAGAAACACAGAGAAAGCAATCATTTTACAACAAACTGTAAATGATCGAACATCAAAACTCTGAGATAACACAACAGTAAGGTAAGGGTAACTTCCCTTACCTCTAAGCAACGCAATCTAATGCAGGAGGTTGCCAGGATAAACTCCATTTAACAGAACGCTCACTAAGATGAGCATTTGCTTTTTTTGCAGTAGTAGTAAAAGCATTTCCTCTTTTCAACTACAACTATATATATGTGTGTGTGTGTGTGTGTGTGTGTGTGTGTGTGTGTGTGTGTGTGTGTGTGTGTGTGTGTGTGTGTGTGTGTCTCCATAAAAAAAATTGACATTCATCAACAACTGCACCGCAGGTTTGAAGAAGCGATATGTTGTTTTATAAAAAGCTTGCAGTTTGTTTGCAATAGATATAACCTTGACAATTTAACAGTGCCTATGGTTTCTACATTAACTAAACCATCTAACTGCCTCTTGATAGCTCACCTTAACATTAGAAGTATTAACAATAAAATTTCCCACCTGCATGCGCTCTTTGATGTGCACTCATTTGACATTCTATGTCTTACAGAAACTTGGCTAAAACCATCTACTCTAGACCAGGAAATTAGCCCTCCTGGCTACAATATCCTTAGATGTGACCGTAAAATCAAAAAAGGTGGAGGTATAGCCATTCTCTATAAATCTAACCTCCAAATTTCCCCCTTTAATGTGCTTCCATCATTAGACACCAAATCTGAAATCCTAACTACCAAACTCCAAATCAATAACTCCAAATCTATCTAATTTGCATGTATCTCTCCCTAGGTAATAATACCAATACTCTTGAAAACCTTAGTTACCTCTCTTCCCAACTAACCCAGGAGACCATTGTACTGGGTGACTTTAACATCGACTGGTCCACCTGCAGTTCTCCTAACCCTACTAACCACATAAACCTCTTTGGATTCTCACAATTAACAGGTTCATAGGTTCATAGGTTCATAGGTTCATACTAGGCTATCTGCCCAAGGGCATTTATAAGCCTAGCCCATAGTTATGTGGCTTTTGCCACCCCTTTAGTTTGAATAAAACTATGCCTATTATTCTGCTGTGCCTCTGTCAAGCAGTGACACTGAAGTAATCCCTGGGGTATATCTGCGATCTCCCATCCATTGGTCAAGATTCCTCTTGAACAAGGCCAGCAGTGCTCTGCCTCACATGTACCGGGATTTTGTTCCACAGCATAGGGAGTCTCTGGGTGATGAATCTGTCCCTCCAGCACGTCCTATTAATAACCGTGTCAAGGTTTAAGTCTCCCGCCCTTGTGGTTCTGAGGGATCTAGATTTTTTGAGGTGAAGCATATTCATCAAATCTGGGTTTGACATGGCCTTATATGTCAGGCACAGGTCACCTCTGAGCAAGCGGTATGAGACTGAATAGAGCTGGAGTTCTTTCAGTCGGGCAGCATAAGACATATTTTTGAGACCCTTTATCCTCTTGGTGAGGAACTTTTGGGGCCTTTCTAGCTGCTGCAGGTGTCGGGTCAGATACATTCTGAATGGGGCATTGTACTCAATCATAGGTCTAATGAGTGATGAGTACAGGGGGACAATGACCTCCCTTGATCTAGATGTGAATCCCTTCATAATCAGGTGGGCAATGTAGAAGGTTTTCCTGACTACTTTAGCAACATGAGTGTCAAACGAAAGGCTAGTGTCAACCTGGGTCCCCAGGTCCCTGATGACTTCTTCTGTGCTCAGTGGATTGCCACCTATATGGTAGCTAGGGGTAACCTTGTTTTTCCCGAAGGGTATGACTATGCATTTCTTGGCGTTTAACTTTAGGCCATGGCTCTGGCACCAGTTATCCGTTTCTGTGAGGCCCTTCTGAAGGATATCTGTGTCAGAAGTGTTTTCGACTATGGCCCAGTTTGCAGTCATCTGCAAACTTTGTCAGCCATAACCCTCCTGTGTTTGCTTGTACTTCAGAAAAGTAGATGCTGAACAAGAGTGGACCCAGGACTGAGCCCTGTGGTACACCACTTGTGACAGGCTTTGAGTCTGACATGGCTCCAGCAACTCTGACCCTGTGTGTTCTGTCACTTAGCCAGTTTGCAACCCATCTTGTGATGTATGGGTTTACATTCAAGCTGATGAGTTTTTCGATGATACCTGAGTGGGGTATTGTGTCGAAGGCCTTTGCCAGGTCGAGGTAGGCTGTATGGACTGCCTTTCCCTCATCAATGGCCTTGGTGACTTTTTCGAAAAAGTCAGCCAAGTTTAAAAGGCATGATCTGCCTTTGGCAAAGCCAAACTGGGTTTGATCCAAAGTCTGCAAGTTCCCTATGTCTTTATTTATGAGTTCCATTATGATCCTCTCCATGGCTTTGCAGATAAGGCTTGTCAAGCTAATGGGATGGTAATTTCCAGGGTCGGTGGAGGCACCGCCCTTGTGAAGTGGGACCACAGTCGCCGTGCGCCACTCCTTGGGTACGTATCCTGAGGTGATGCTAAGATTAAACAGCTGTCCTAACTGCAGGTTTAATTCCTCATTGAGTTCATGGAGCACACAGCCGGGGACACCATCTGGTCCCATGGATGCTGTGTTTTTTGCCTTGGAGAGAGCAGTTCTCACCTGGGCGTTGGAGATGTTTGGGGGGCTACAATCCTCTGGTATAGATATCTCTCCTTTTGGGGGGGGGGAGAAGTTTGCACTGAACCTGTCAGCCAGTATGTTGGCAATGTGTGTAGGTTCAGTAATCTTCACATCATTTTGGACTAATTCTGAGCATATCTGGGAGTTTCCTCCTAGATTTCTAACATAGCTAAAGAAGGCCTTATGATTGTCTTTTGTGTCCTTGGCGATTTTTCTCTCAAAATTAGCCTTGGATGATTTTATGAGAGCTCTTAGTTTTTTACTTATAATGATCAAAGGTGTCTTACCTTTCAAGGATTTTGCTCTATCTTGTAGTAGCTTCCTCCTTTTGTTGTAGAACTTGTTTATGGCTGGGATTTTGGGATTGCCTGATCCATGCAGTCCTGTAGGTGCTGGTAGAAGGCATTTGTAAGTGATTCAGCGGTTTGAGTAATGTTTACCACTGGCTCAGGGGCCTTGAAGGAGACCACACTAGTTTTTAGAAGTGTGAAGTCGGCTTTTGAGAAGTTTTTCACTGTAGTCTTTTTTATTTCAGGTGGGGGCGGGATGAGGACCTCCAGCGAGATTAGTTTATGATCTGATCTCACCAGTGAGGGGTATACTTTCGGTGATGAACATTGTGATCCCATGTTTGTGATGATGAGATCAAGTATGTTTTCTCCTCTTGTGGGGATGGTGACTAGTTGTTCCATGGCATTTGAGTTTATGAACTCCAGGAACCTTTGGGCTAGAGAGTTTGGGCTTGAGTAGTGTTCCCAGTCTATATTAGGGTAGTTGAAGTCACCTAGTATGATGGTGTTTGGAGATACATTTATCCCCTCCAGTGTTTTCAGGAAGGCCATGTGAGGCTCCTGAGTTTCAGATGGTGGCCTGTAACATGCTACAAATTGCACAGCAGTCTTGCCTATGGTTAATTGCACCTGGATGGTCTCCGATGCATCGTGCGCTGCCACCAACCTTGAGGTGTGGGTGTCCTTTATGAATATGGACACCCCCCCCTCCTTTTTTGGTGTTGTCCGGATTTTGGGGCCGGAACACATGATATGAGGTGAAACCTGATAGTGCTGGGGTGCTCTCAGGAGCCTTGAACCAGGTTTCTGTCACAGCACAGACATCGATGTTCTCCATACTGAGAAGGGCCTTGAGTGCGTGCATCTTGAGATTGAGACTTCTGGCATTGAGCAGCATTACCCTTAGTTTTTTTCCTTTTTTGTGTTCTAGGGTGGTAGGTTTAGAATTTGAGCCTTGCCTAAAAAAGGCACTATGGGGGTGGCAAGAGCCTTTGCCAATATCCGGAAGCCCAGGGGTGACAGGTGCAAGCCGTCCCTTGCGAAGCAGCGTGGCTTGTCCAGCATGTCATCCCAGGCAGACGGACATTGGATCCCCTTTGAATGACACCAGAAGTTAAGCCAATTGTTAAAGTTGATCATCTTATCACTGTATTGTGGCATCATTCTAGGTGAAGGTAGGATACTGCTGAAGGTCAGGGTCATACCTGCTTGGGCTACATAATCAGAGAGCTCCTCAATGTCTCTTTTCATGTAGTCCAAGGAGGTACGTCTCAGGTCGTTGACACCAGCGTGGACAATGACTGAGTCGTACTTGTACCTGCTGTTGAGAGACCTGAGTGCTTGCATTATGTGGCGGATTCTAGCGCCCGACAGGCAGCTTACTGTGACCTTCTCCTTACTCAGTCTGGTGAGCGGGATGTCAGTGTGTCTGACTATAGAGTCACCAATGACAAGTGTGTCTGGCATTGTGTTTGGCCTTAAGGGCTGTGACTGTTTGACACTCTGCCTGTGTGGTCTATGTGCTGCATGTGTTTGGTCCTGAGGTGGTAGTTGTTTGGGTGTCTGCTTTGGTGGCCTCTGCTGTTTTGGTAGATTTTTGATCAGAGCCTCCGAGTATGTCTTTGTGTGATTATGTGTATAATTTGAAGTTGTGATGGTACTATGTGTGACTGGGTATGTAGTGTGTTTGGTTTCCTTCTCCTCCTGTCTGGTCTTGCCAGTCCTGTGTTGAGAGAGCTCAGCCTCCAGTTTGGCCGTATAGTTGCATCTCTCGCATGTAATTGTGTTTTGTGGGAGAAGGAGAGGATTGTCTGTGTACATGAGGCAATTGTAACATTGCCTCAATATTCCCAGGTTCACCAGTTGAGCAGGAGAGGACACTAGCAACTGATCCCTCGACATGCTAGAAGTAATAGATAAAAAAACTTACAAAAGACTCCTACTAGAATCTACAAACCTAGCAGTAAGGAAACTACTCTGGACTGGATCCTTATTAATAGCCACCCTGAAACGTATACTCCAGGAACCCTTCCCGACGATATCAGTGACCATATGCTTACCTACATTATTACACAAAAAGTCCATATTCCAATTACTCATAATCTCAAAACCTCCCGCTTAAATAAATTCTTTAATCCAGACAGCTTCCTAAATGAATTGCAAGCATGTGACTGGTCACCACTAACCCATCTTGAACTGGATGAGGCTGTTACCTACTTTAATACTAACTTTCTTCAAATCTTTGACTGCCATGCACCTTATCGCTCTACTAGAATTGGAACCAAATCTGCCCCATGGCTCACAAAACAAACTAGGCAAAAGATACTCCTCAGAAATAAAATCTGGGCTAAATGGAGAGCTACCAAATGTCCATCAGATCACCTCCACTTTAAACAGCTAAGAAATGCCATCAAGAAGGATATTCTTAGAGACAAAAAAGACTTCTACCTTCACTTCCAACAAACCAGTCAACAAACTCCACAAAAATTTTGGTCAGGGATAAGCAAACTTCTTCAGCCAGGTCACACTACTACTCCAGACCCAGCCGGTTTCAACCATAACAACTCCAACCAGATCCTTGATGCCTTTAATAACTACTTTACTGAAGCCATTCAAACCCTGGCCAGTTCTTTACCACCCTTCACTGCTTCCTAACTAAATACCTGCAAGACTTCATTGCCTACCTTTCAAATACAACCTGTATCTACATCTCTCATCTGTAAGCTACTTCAAAAATTGAAACCTTGCACCCCTTCTGCTGACCGTCTCCCATCTGAATACCTAGAAATCACCGCAAAAGCCATAGACTATCCCATCTCTATCCTTATTAACAAAACTGTCTCAGAAGGCAAAATCCCTGCTTTATGGAAAATATCCCACATCATCCCTCTACATAAAGGTGGACCTTCTATTGAGCTTTCTAACTTTTGTCCTATTGCTTTACTCTCCCCATTAGCTAAGATAATGGAAAAATGTATTCACAAACAACTACTTAACCACTTACTACAAAATAAGCTACTAGCAAACTGCCAACATGGCTTTAGACCATTCCATAGCACATCGACTGCCCTCTTATCCTTTATCAACTCTATATATAAAAATCGTAACAATAACTCTTTTTCCTCTGCACTATTTATTGACCTGCCAAAAGCCTTTGATATGGTTAACCATAACTTACTTCTAGACAAACTAAAGGCCCATTATCTAAATCCTCAAGCTATACAATGGTTTAGGTCTTATCTGGAAAATAGACAGCAAGCAGTACTCTGGTATAGCAATTTGTCTTCACTACTCCCAGTGAATATTGGGTACCCCAAGGCTCTATCTTAGGTCCCCTACTCTTCTCCTTATTTATTAACAATCTACACATGAACATACCTCAAGCCACCTGCATTCAATATGCTGACGACTCCACCTTAATCTGCACAGCCAAGAATATAGCCTCTCTCCACTCCCTCACCCAAACTGTTTTTCATAATGTTGAAAACTGGTTGATGCAACACTGCCTCCTCCTAAACCCCAAAAAAACAAAACTACTGCTTTTTACTCCAACTCATAAGTCACCTAATCCATTCTTCTCTGTAACCTCCAACAATGCTACCAACATAACCCCAGATACTATAACCCGCCTACTAGGTGTAACAATTGGTAATCGTCTCAACTACGATGACCACATCAACTCCA
The DNA here is from genome assembly GCF_019279795.1 of Protopterus annectens. Lineage (NCBI taxonomy): Eukaryota > Metazoa > Chordata > Ceratodontiformes > Protopteridae > Protopterus > Protopterus annectens. Next base: position 884,469,053 of record NC_056748.1, on the reverse strand, counting down.
CCATAAAGTCTGTTAACAAAAAACTTGGTACCATCTATAGATTTAAACCCTTCCTTACCCCTGCTGCAAGGAAAACTATTGCCCAAACCCACCTCATTTCCACCCTTTTCTATGCCTCTGCTATATATACTAACCTATCCAAAAACAACCTCTCTAAACTTTCCACCTGTTATAATAGCATAGCTAGATTCATCACATGCTCCCCCTTTAAAACTCACCACTGCCTCAACCTCAAACAACTTGAATGGCTAGAACTGCAGAACCATATACTCTGTCAACAATTACATATCACTCAAAAGATCCTATACCACCCTAACAACACCCCTATCCTCACTAATCTAATTACACCATATAAAAATCTAGCTACACTACGCTCTGCTAATAAGCTTCTAGTTTCCTCAGTTAAAGCTAACAACAAAGCCGGTGCTTCACTTTCTCAAACACTGCAGGTAAAAACTGGAATCAGCTTCCTTCAGAATTACCAACCCTTGCTTCTACGTCTCTATTTAAAAAAACATCTTAAAGAACATCATTGGCTTTGTCCATGTGCTAACCCAGACTGATATGTTTTTTCCTTCCTGCTCTTACCCCTATCCCTACTCCTCTAACCTATGCCTCCAAATCTAGTTACTCATCTTTTCCTCTCAGTAACAGGATAAAATATAATGGCTTTTCTCTCTTAATTGGGTTTTGCTCATACCTACTATTGTGTTTAGTATAATTGTTTAGTATAATTTTTGCTAAAATTGTTATAGTTTATAATTTTATTATTATAATTGTCAGAACCTGAAACTCTTAGGCTGGCTGGAACTACAACAACTCCTCCAACTCAACCAGCTCTTAGTAGCCCATAAAATTCTCCACCACCCAGACATTACTCCAGCCCTTAGTAACATAATCCGCCCTTATAGTAACAATCGGACACTCCGCTCATCCACCAAACTATTAGTACTTATGACCAAATCAAACCACACTGCAGGTGACTCCCTCTTTGCCAACACTGTCGGTAAATATTGGAACTCACTACCTGATAACATTACCCAAGAATCTTCACCAACGATATTTAAACATAAACTAAAAAGCCACCTTAAGTCACACTGGCTATGCCCCTGCACCAACCCGGACTAGTACCCTGACTCTCCTCGACCGTACTACCCTACCAGTCCACCCAATCATATTGATCAATCATACAAACTAATCTAGGTCTGATTGCCTTAATAAATTTCCTAAACCATACGTAACTAAGGAACTCTCTCCTATTTCTACCACTTATTGTATGTCTCCTATGGATTGCCTTATGGATGGATACATTCTGCTTTGTCTGGTATTACCATGTATGTCCTGTAATTGAAATCATTGTGCTATCTACTTTTTCTTTGTACTCACTTTTACTTAATGTTATTTACCCAATATGTGTAATACTTCTAAATTGTTGTATGTCTGGAGCTTTTTCTCCCGGGATATGTGTAATACTTCTAAATTGTTGTATGTCTGGAGCTTTTCTCCCCGGGACTCCGCTGAAAACGGATATGTATCCAGTCGGACCATCCCGGTCAACAAATGTAAAATAAAATAAATAAAATAAAATAAATTGTTCTTTTGACCAATGCTACCTCTGTATTGTGATTTTTCATGTCTTTTTACATTGTTAACGTTGTCACTGTTCATGCTTGGAGCTTTTCTCCCCGGGCCTCTACTGAAAATGGACATATATCCAGTTAGACTAGCCCGGTCAACAAATGTAAAATAAATAAAAAATAAATAAATGAATAAGATATCCAAATGAGTGACAGAGAATTAACAGCAGTGCTATACTAACTGAGAGAGTGCTTTACTGTGAGCGAAAGCTGTCTCAAGAATGGGTAGTACGTACAATCTAGCTGAGTAACTGCTGACTGAATCTGCCCATTGCTGTGCAATAGGCTTGCAGCACTGGCTCATACTGTACCCTGCAGTTTCCTGTGTGTTGCACAGTGCTGCTATGCTCTCAAGTGCATGACTGTGTGGGCATATGTGCCATCCTGGTGTATGGTCTACAGTGATATTCTGCTGTTAACCGTCGCTATATCCATATAAGGATTTAGTCTGGTTTTGTGGGGACCAACTCATCCAAATGCCATTTCATCAAGTTTTCTCCTTTCAAAATGGTAGTTTAACTTTTCTGAGTTTTGCAAAGGAAGCTGCAGTCTCAACAGTCATGTGCGGGGCTTTGCCTTATATATCCCCTTCCTTAAAGAAACAAACTTCAGGCCTATACCACTATTAGAAAAAAGAGCAAACTCCATGTAATGACCTTTCTACAGGCTGTTCTAAAATTAAATGGATCACTCCTCTGTATCATCCCCAAAGTACCTTGTGTGCTGTTTATAATGAATGAGCACAGTATTGACATGCTGTGTTCCCAAAAACAATGCTGTATAATTTCGCCAGAGAGAGTATTGTGTGCCTTTGAAATGTAGGGTGCAAGAATTGCTATGTTGTGCAAACTCAGATAATTAAATATTACGAGTACCTTCAGCTTTATTGTTATACAGGGCTCACACCTTGCTATACTTTACTCATTGGGTATAACTATTGCATCTTGTAGTACCATAACATAGGGCATGCATGTTGCTATACAGTGTGCATAGCTACTGGCAACCCCCCATTAAACATCTCAGCATGCACATATACTTTAAATCTGAAGGCTGTCCAGTGTCAGTGCTGTGTGCATGACCAGTCCCTTGTCTTTATTCCTTCTCCAGCACTGTCAGTTTCTTTTTGTGCAAGCTATGGAAATAACTCATGTATGCTGCTCTTGTGCTATGCTCCATTTATTGTCTTGTAGTGTGGATTGACAGCCAGCTGTGAAATGTTTAACTCTTTTAATAAATCGTGCTTTCATCTGATGTGGATGGGGTTACCATCCACATAGCTGTTGGTTTGCAGTACTGACAGTGACTTTGTAAATTATCATTTGTGTATGGGGTATAAGTATTCATGAATCATAAAGTCATTTAAAAATACTGATTTTTACACAAAAAAATGAGCATTTCTGTATTTTGCAATCAAAAATCTTCTGCAAAAGTTACCTTTCTGCAAATAAAATGAATGTAGTTTTGACCTAGTTAGTGTTCCTTTCATCCTTATAAATGTTACATGAAAGTCCAAAGCACTGAAACTAAAGTGAGCAAAAGTTTAAAGGTGAGAAAGAAATGTTGTAGACAGCTGACTCAGAGCTTTGCTTCATGGAACAAATAACAATATGACGCAGGCCCTCAAACGTAATTGTTTGAGACTTGTAAGGTTGAATAACAAAATAATTGTATTTACTAGTGTTTGATTTGAAGGAAGGGTCAGAAACAATGGTTTCATAATATGCATAGTAAATATTTGGAATCATTTTCCCGGTCTATTCTTATCAACTGTGATTGGTATAATCATCAATTACATGCTTGACAAGAATATACAAAGCAGGTGAGTGTTCTTTTTTATTAGTATTTTATTGTCTGATTGCCCTAGCAACTAAACAATGTTACGCTAATGAAAACTATGACTGCAGAGAAGTCATGCACAGGATTATTTCAAATGGAAAATGTTATTTGTGTAGCTACTAAACAAAATGGTTCTCAAGGTTTGTAGTACTAAATGGAACACAGGCTTATGAAGGAAATTGACAATAAAGTAACTGTCTCATAAATCAGAACCAAGCAGGCTACCAGCTGCTTAGAGCTACTTGTTTTAATAAGCATGTTATGTTTGCACTGACTCCTATCTATCAAGTGTCCTCCCCACCCTCCGTATCCTGTATGTAATAATATGGACAGCGGTGTCCAGTACCAGACAGTCACTGCTCCTACTTCACACTGATGGGTGCCCAGTACACCAGTAACCTTTTCCTTTTATAATTAAAAAAAAATCCTCAGTCATATGCCAAACTAGTGGTGATGGGGAGGTCAAATCCTTGTACAGCCATTGAACTTCAAGCTTTTTAACAATATCTCACTTGTAATAAACATAGAATGTAATTTCCCCCATGTTAAATTATACCATATCCATTTTGCTAAAATTAGTAATTCATAATAAAGAAATAACCCCTACAGTGTCATCCTCCTTGGTAAGATCTGAGTATAAAGCGATCACCTTCAAAGTCACCATCGCCCCTGACCACTGCCTCTCCCACCCTTGTCAGGTTCAAACAAAAAAACTTTTCCAAAGCTAACTACAATCTCCTGAGAGCAGTTATAAGCTTCACAGCCACTATCCCTTCAGTTGGAACTAGCACTAATGTCCAAGCCTACACCAAAAACCTATATGAGCACCTACATAGCTGTATGGACTCAGCACTACCTGACAGGGCCAAATCATCTTCTTCAAGGAAGAGTAAACCTATCTGGTGGACAGAAGCAATAAACAAAGCTATAATAAAAGCAAAAAATTGCTGTCCAGGAACAAGAATGAACAGGTGCCAAGTTTTGAACAGTCTCTCTTTTGTCTGAACAAGCAAATAAGGTCACTAGTGAAATCTTCTAAGGCTAAATTTGAGTCCAAATTGGCCACATCCACTAAGGACAATCACAAGACCTTCTTCACATACATCCCATATCTCAAAGGTAACACCCAAATCTGGTCTGAACTGGTGGTCAAGAACACCTCATACACAAAAGCCATGAATATAGCCAACCTGCAGCAGACATGTTCAGTGAAAACTTCACTCCCCTCTCCCCTCCATCAGTAAACCAGGACATTCCCAGCACCTGCACCCCTCCTCTCACCACCAGGGAGCAGGGCTTTAATGCCCTCGCAAGGGCAAAAAAATACAGTCTGTATGGGACCTTACAACATCCCTGGCTGTGTCCTACATGAACTCAGGCATGAGGTCTCAGTTCCATTAGACATCCTTTTCAACCAAAGCCTGAGCATTGGCTTTGTCCCAGCTAAATGGAAGGCAGCCACTGTCATCCCACTACTCAAAGGTGGAGCATCTACTGACCTAGGCAATTATAGGCCCATCAGCCTAACTAGCCTGATCTTCAAGCCCATGGAATGTATTATCATGGACCTTATAAACAAGAACATTGGCAACCTCCAAACACTTGGCCCCACACAGTTTGGTTTTGTCAAAGGAAGAGCATGCCTGCTAAAGTTGTTCAACTTCTTTGAAACAGTCACCAAAGCCATGGACAAGGGGAAGATGGTGCACACTGCCTACCTTGACCTAGCCAAAGCCTTCAACACTATTCCCCACTCAGGCATAATAGATAAACTCTCCCAGCTAGGCATCAACCTATATGTTACTAGATGGGTAGCTAACTGGCTCACTGACAGAACCCACTCCTCTAGTAGTAGACCTGTAATGAGAGGTGTACTCCAAGGATTTGTCTTGGGGCCTCTATTGTTTGAGATATACTTTTCTGAGGTGCAAGTCAAAACCAGTGGTCTGTGACTGACTAAGTTTGCAGATGACTGCAATCTGGGCACTGTTTTAAATTCCCCTAGTGATGTGAAAACCCTACAAGAGGGCCTTACCCAAACTATTGACTGGTGTCAGAAGCATGGCCTCAAACTAAATGCCAAGAAATGTATCATTATCCCCTTTGGGGAAAATGGTGTCCCCACTAATTACCACATTAATAACAATGTACTAAGCAAGCAATCAGTTGTGAGGGACTTGGGCACCCTGGTTAATAGCAACCTGACTTTTGACCATCAGGTTGCCTCAGTTGTACGGAAGGCTTTCTACATGTCAAACCTCATAAGTAAGAATATTTCATCCAGGAACAAGGAGATCATAATATCCCTGTACTCCTCCCTTACACACCCATTATCGAGTACAATGACCCCTTTGACATGTACCTTGCCAAGTATATGCAGCAACTGGAGAGATCACAGAAGTTCTTGACCAGGAAAATCCAAGGTCTCAAACATCTCTCCTATACAGATAGGGTAAAAGCCCTGTCCCTCTACTCAGTCTCATACAGACTGCTCAGAGGTGACCTATGTCTGGCATACATGGCCATCTCAGACCCAGCCTTGATGGAGTTGCTGCCTATCCGTAAGTTAAACTCCACTCACACAACCCACACATAAGGCCTTAACCTGGTCTGTGACATTAATAGAACTTGTTGGAGGGATAGATTTGTGTCCCAAAGACTCCCCCATTTGTGGAATCGACTCCCTCTCCATGTCAAGCAGAGCACCTCACTATCCATCTTTAAGAGGAGCCAGGATGACTGGATGGGAAACAGAAAATACATCTCTGGGATCCCATCTGTGTCCCTGCTGGACAGGGGAAACAGGTGCTGACTTTGTTGAAACATGGGCAAATTTCTTGGCTAGGCTTATAAGGGTCTCCGGGGCAATAGCCTAGTATCATCCTATGAACCTACCTATATTTAACCTACGACTGCAGTTTTCTGTTCTTTCCCCTGCCTACATATAATAATGGCATAGCCTATGTTTAGCATACAGATATGTAAAAAAGGGGTTACTGCTCAGGGTCAAACCATGCAACACACAGTCCAAGCGAAACTCAGTCACTAGTCAAGTCTTATTCAGACCTTACGTTGAATAAAAGCTCCAAAAAGGTAATCAGAACCAAAAAGAAACATGAAAATGTCTATTCAGACCTTTAGGCAATCTTCCAAGAAGAATAGCCTATATTTAACCTACAACTGCAGTTTTCTGTTCTTTCCCTTACATACATGTAATAAAGGCATAGCCTATATTTAACCGACAACTGCAGTTTTCTGTTCTTTCTCCTACCTGCATGTAATAATGGCATAGATCACAGTTATTCCTTCATGCCATGTGTATTTGTGGATGTTGAGTGACACCCATTTTACAGAGGGTAGCACAGGGAAAAGGGCAACATCCTTTATTTTAAGCAGAGTTTGTGGTTTCAGGAAAAGTAATAGAAATCATTCTCATTCTGTATTCTTCTTGCTAAAAAAACATGCTTTGCAATACTGGAAACAGTCCACAGCTAGTAGCCAGTTTCGAATACAAATTATTATCTGCTCACCACGCTGGCACACTCAAATCTAGAAACAAAGTAAATCATGCTGTACTTTTTCTAATTCACCTGAGAGAATAAAAAATATACATTTTGTTATCCTAAAATGATTCTGCCATTTTAAACCAGGCCCTACACGTTGCATTCCTATTCACATCCTAAGATGCAAAACCATCAGCTTCCTTCATCTGGAGAAGTAGCATCACTTATTATGAGGTAGCAAAGTGTGAGGGTGTATGATACAATATTTATGAGGAGTCAGCCTTGACCTGAGGTATGTGTTACAGTGTCTGAGGAGTATGACATCAAGCAAGGTATGGGCAATGCTGTTAATACCCACTCTTGAATATAGCACAGCATGTAACATGCACTCAGCTTCATAGGCGCCCTCCTGAACACACTGTAACAAACATATTTGAGGACTGATTCCTGACAAACTGCAAAGCATGCTTCAGTTCATGGTGACTCCTGGTACACTGGAGCACATGCCTTATTCATGGCTGATTCCTGAATACACTGTAACATATACCCAATGAATAGGACTCGTATGAGTTTCAAAGCAATTTAGTCTTGCCATCATGGAAGCCTTTCCAATACCCACCTTCAGACTATACCCCATTGGTTAACAGTATGATACATTATAAATCCCCCAAACAGAACCAAGATGACTGGATGGGTAACCTCAAATTTACCCTTGGACTAAATTGCCTAGTCCTCATTGAAGATGGGTTACAGTTTGGGGGTGGGTGGGGGCAAGACCTTTATGGTCACAAAACTAAATTGTTTTGATATTGCTTTGCCCTTGCATTTTGGCAAGTCATCCTGTTCTGTAGATACTGCCAGCCATGTCCTGCAAGCTGCATGTAAGCTCTGTGAAGCCCCTTGAAACCCACTACCCTAATGTGGACGTGAAAATCAAGCCTTGTAAATAGTAGTACTTCAAGTGTTATATGCTGGGTGGCATAATGCTGTGACGAGTTACCTCAGAATGTGCCTTGACTGAAGCAGTTAATGTACTAGCTTATCTTGCATGACATCATTCCAGATAGCCCTTTACTCATGTGGACCCTCAACCTTTATTGTCGTAACATTGTGAATCCACTGTACCACAATTTTAACCATTGTTCACAGATACAGCACAACCCAAATGATTTTTCACCATCATCATTGAAATGCTTTAACAACACTATGTGCTTTTGTCCAAATAAACAGTTTTTAGTAGTTTAAGGAGGTACCCAGTGAGCCATCTGTACCAGTCTGCATGAAGTATTACATAAGGTTATTCAGATTATTCTTATTTCTATGAACTCTAATGTGTCTGACTGTCTCTGTAAATAGGGTATCAACATTTCTAATCCTGTTTGCATTATCTTTTACATTTGCAGGTGGCTGCTTGATGTCTCTTTTTCACAGTGTTTGTATATTTTGTTTATAAGGGCACATGTTAGATAAAATAAGCAACCTTTAAAACTTCTTTTTGTTCTGCTATATAATTTTAAATAAGCCATCCATCAAGAACCACATGGTAAACCTATACTTGTGTTTTCAGGCTACTTTAACCTCTGTACTTTAAGTGATGTGTATTTTATATATTATTCTTAGCCATCTGGTACACTTTTAGTGCCGTTCTTATCATTCTCCATCTTCTGGTATCAGGCTTAGCCCAACCTAATGGACCCTCTTTAGAATCTCTTGCCAAAGAGTCAGGTCCCCTTGCTTCACCTCCTTGTCAATTTAAACCACCAAATCCATGTTTAGTTCTCTATCTAGTTTCATCTATCATTACCTCCCTATCTTGTCTACCCATCTATCAGTTTATCTGTCTATATTTATTTATTTAGCTATATTTTGTGCCATCTCATTCTGAGCATGTATTCACTGAAGTGGGCAGACAGGAAGCTCAAGTTATCAGTTTGTTTCAGTGTTCCAACCATCTTTCCTGTCTGCCTGCCTTTTTCCTCTGAGAGACCTGTGGTTCCCTTTAACAAATAGGAATCTGGGGCCATCTACTACCTTTCCAACTACAATTGGGGGCACATGCAGTTAGAAGTTAAGAAGAACAAGCATTGTTGATAGTAATTACAACAAAATGTATAAGTAAAATAGGGTGACGAATATCAGTACAAGCATTTATGCAAAGTAACACTGAGTTATGATAATAGGTTTACTATCATTACTGCAAAAGGCAAAACATTTTCCGTTCGCAATAACGAAAATAAACACCAAAACCGGACTCTCTACTCCTACACAATGTCAACCCAAATGATCAGCACATTTGAGTCGGCATTGCCACCGAAAACATCACGTGATATCCATATAGGAGCTGATGCTGCACCCCCCTACACCCCCTGCTAATAATATATTCCACCTCCGAGATCATACTACAGTGGGGATATGGATGAATTTCCAATCCCCACTGTACCGCAATCTCCTTACATTTTTTCAAACACACATGTGAATGCACTACTGCATTCGCATAAGTGTATTCGACTGCCCCATACACTTGACATTGTGCAAATGACAAATTGATTTTTGGCAGCATACATGCCGACAGCTTGTCGTTCGCACAGTTGATAGTAAACCTGATAATATACAGTGATACATTTAATTTACTTTGTTTAGAAACACAGATAAAATTTTCATTTGAAACATTCATATCTGGTTGTCAGTTTAAGTTACACAATGTACTCTGCTGAAGTACAAAGCAAGTTTGCAGTCTTCAGTACTAATAATAACTTCAGAGTAAGTCAAGGTAGCAGAAATAAGTTAGCAGTAGCATAATGTACAAAGAAGTACAACTTGCAAGTCATACAGTCAATCTGATTCAAGATGTAAACATAGCCTAAGAATGATACCCATTAGAGACACATAGGGCTATCAGTATCATTCCACTTGAATTATAGTCTGATCTTACAAATGACAACTTGGTAGAATAGTTCTGAAAGTTGATAAAAATGAGACAGACATTATTGATGCAAGAGTAAAAAAGTTTCTTATTCCTCTGGGCCAATGTTCTTCACCAAAATGGCTGTAAGACTTCAAAGGAAGAAAGTAGGATTCCTGGCAACATCAAAGTGATTATCAATGGCAGCATACATCTCAACTATCCAGATTTTTGCCTCATAATTTTGGTTTGTTTCTCATAAAATTTGTGTTTTTCTGGATTTTTGTAGCAAATCAATGAGGACTGAATTCACTAAAGAATGACAGGCATTTGAGTTTCAGACTTTATATTCTTCAGAAAATGCATGGTAACACAAGACCATTTATTCTAGAGACTTTCTAAGTTTATAAGAGCAATATTTAAACTATGCCCCTATTTTGGGGACTTTGTCCCCCAATATTTTTGCCCTTGTCCAGATTTGTTTTGTGCTAAGAGGTTTTTGAGCTATGATTGGCAGCAGTCTCAAAACTGTGAGGTCTTTTAGGTACATAGGTGTTTACTAGACTAATGAGCACAAGGGCCTTTTTAAGCCTAGCCATGCATCCCAAATCTTTGACAAGTTCTGATACCCTTGATAAGTGCAAGCAGGGGTTTAAAAGATGAACCATTTACAGGTTATCTATGTCCATCAGAGACATAGGTGCCAAACCAGGGATGAATTTCTGGTTTCCTAGCCAATTGTCCAAGTTGCAAATGAACTGGGTTAGGAAGGGACTCTGCATCACATGGATGTGGAGCCTGTTCCATAGACGTGATAGTCTCTGGGATACACACCTATCTCCCCAGCAGGACTTATTTACAGTGGATATGAAAAGTTTGCACACCCCTGTTAACATGCCAGGTTTTTGTGATATAAAAAAATAAGACCACAATAAATCCTTTCAAAACTTTTCCCACCTTTAATGTGACCTATATCCTGTATAATTCAATTGAAAAACAAACAAATCTGTTTGGGGAAAAAAATATAAAAAATAAAAAAATGTACAATATGCTGGTTGCATGTGTGCACACCCTTAAACTAATACTTTGTTGTATGTGCACACCCTTAAACTAACACTCTGTTGAAGCGCCTTTTGATTTAATTACAGCATTCGGTCTTCTTGGGTACACACCTGCCATGAATTAAAGAGACTCTGATTAACCCCAAATAAAGTTCAGCTGTCCTAGTAGGATTTTTCTGACATTTACTCACTTGCCCGCTACAGCAAAAGCCATGGTTTGCAGAGAGCTTACAAAGCATCAAAGGGATCTCATTGTTGAAAGGTATCAGTCAGGAGAAGGGTACAAAAAATTTTCCACAGCATTGGATATACCACGGAACACAGTGAAGACAGTCATCAAAAAGTGGTGTAAATATGGGACAACAGTGATGTTGCAAAGAACTGGACGTCCCTCCAAAACTGATGAAAAGACAAAACGAAAACTGGTCAGGGAGGCTGTCCAGAGACCTACAGCAACACTGAAGGAGCTGCAGGAATTTCTGGCAAGTACTGGTTGTGTACTACATGTAACAACAATCTTCCGTATTCTCCATATGTCTGGACAATGGGGTAGGGTTGCAAGACTAAAGCCTTTTCTTACACAGAAAAACATCCAGGTCCAGCTAAAAATTGCAAAACAATACATCAAGTCTTCCAAAAGCATGTAGGAAAATGTGTTATGGTCTAATGAAACTAAAGTTTAACTTTTTGGCACAATTCCAAAAGATATGTTTGGTGCAAAAACAACTCTTCCCATCTCCAAAAGGACACCATCCCCACGGTGAAGCATGGTGGTGGCAGTATCATGCGTTGAGGCTGCTTTTCTTCAGCTGGAACTGGGGCTTTAGTCAAGGTGGAGGGAATTATGAACAGTTCCAAATACCGGTCACTTTTGGCCCAAACCTTCAGATGTCTGCTAGAAAGCTGAAGATGAAGAGGGATTTCACCTTTGAACATGACAATGACCCCAGGCATACATCCAAATAAACAAAAGAATGGCTTCACCAGAAGAAAATTAAAGCTTTAGAATGGCCCAGCCAGAGCCCAGACCTAAACCCAGTAGAAAATTTGTGGGGTGACCTGAAGAGGGCTATGCACAAGAGCTTCCCCTCGCAATCAGTCAAATTTGGAGCACTTTTGCAAGGAAGAGTGGGCAAATATTGCCAAGTCAAGATGTGCCATGCTAATAGACTCCTACCCAAGAAGATTGAATGCTGTAATTAAATCAAAAGGTGCTTCAACAAAATATTAGTTTAAGGGTGTGCACAATTATGCAACCAGCATATTGTACATTTTTTATTTTTTATATTTTCCCCTAACAGATTTGTTTGATTTTCAATTGAATTGTACAGGTTATAGGTCACATTAAAGGTGGGAAAAGTTTTGAAATGATTTATTGTGGTCTCATTTTTTTATATCACAAAAACCTGGCATTTTAACAGGGGTGTGTAAAATTTTTATATCTACTGTATATCACATGCAAGGTTTAAATCTTTAGAACGAGTAACTGGTGCTGTTTATTTTGTGGATATGCAGGAGGTCCATCAGAGTGGGGGTCTGATTTTAACAGATGCCTCTAACAGTTACTCATTCTGTAAATGCAGAAGCTTTTACATGGGTCATGCTACTGGTCTTTCAATAACAGTTTCATTCAGGCTGTGAAAGTTAAAGATATTGATGGTCCTTGTTTTTTTATTTTAAAATGGAAGTATAGTTGTGTATGCTGTATTTTGCCTTGATATCAGGACTGTAATCTAAAATATGCCTACACAATATGAATCCAAAGATGTTGACAAATATGACCAATTATGTCTGAACTATTTTCCAGCTGTAGACTATTCTTGCTTAATCCAACACCACTTGGTCCCAGTTATAACACATAAGTTGTCTGATCCATGTCATTCCTTTAAAGAGTGCACACTTTATATTTATTTTTATTTCACTGTCCACTTTATGACATAACATGAGGTCCAAGAGCACCTAGTGAGGTGTATTATTCAAGTATCACCTCACCAAATACAACAGTTGTAATACTTATGTGGAATTAGATTATATGGGGGAGAATAAGCCCTCCCGCCCCCAAGAAAAATCAGTTGAGGAAGATTATTCTAATTTATGGCACAAACTCCAGGCTTTGTAACTACTACTGCCAGGGACTATCCTTTAAGTAACCAGGCTTTGCTTCTGTTATACATGAATCCCACATTATTCTTTAGTTCTTTATATTTCATGCATTCCATTTGTAAAGACAGATTACTAAATCTGCTTCTGCCAAATTAACTTTCACACTGATTCTTAGAAAAATCTTCCAAAATAGTTTACTTTGTTAAGAAAGATGTTTGGCAGGATGACACTGAGGATAAAGATAATACGTATTACCAAAAACTGATGTAGAACACAGAAAGACGGACAGTGAGTAATGGCAACATTGAACCAATGTTGTTTGGTCAGCTAGATATTATGAAAAAATCTACATTAATTAGCCACCTATATATTAACATCTGTATAGTATAATCATGCAGTATAGATACCAAAATATCAGACTACACAATGCACAGTTTCAGGATAATAAATTTGTGCCAGTTTTTTAATGGCATGCAGCATAATAATATTTAGAGTCAACAAAACTATTTCATTTGAAATGTACACTACTTTAACTGGTGTAATATTCAAAATTCATTACATTGATATAAAGCATTTTGTTGGTCTTAAGTTTGAAAAATAAAAGCTAATATTGCTAATAATTTCTTAAACTATATTGCACTGAATAACAATGCATTTTGTGTAGTTTATTTAAAAAGAAAAAAATAGCTTTGTAGAAGAGAGGAATAAAGCTCCAATTACAGTCCAAATGTCCCAAGTTCAATTGACAGATTTGATGCTAGAGGTGTGGTTATGGAGAGAGAGAGACAGAGAGAACTAAAGAGATTAGATGAACAGGAGGAGTCTGCTCACCTCCCCTGCGGAAGGAGCTGACTAGAGACAGACAAGTGTGATGAGGAGGAGCCTGCTCACCTCCCCGTGGAGAAGAAGATGACTAGTTACAGACAGGAGTGATTAAGAGGAGTCTACTCACCTCCCCCTTGGGAAAGAGCTGACTAGAGAGAGAGATAGAGACAGGAGTGATAAAGAGGAGTTTACTCACTTCCTCTGGAGGAGGAGCTGACTAGAGGCAGACAAGAGTGATGAGGAGAAGTCTGCTCATCTACCTGGGAGGAGAAGCTGGTCAGGGAGAGACAAAAGTAGCAGCACTGGGCATGCTCACCTCTCTTGAATGGGAAAGCTGGCCTGAGAGAGAAAGAAGTGATGAGTAGGAGACTGCTTACCTATTGCTAGGGGATGAGTTAGCCAGGGAAACATATGAGTTGTGATCCAGGGTCTGCTTACCTGTCTCGGGGCAATGAGTTGGCCAGGGAGATACAGGAAGCAAGACAGGGAGCCTGCTCACCTCTCACCCTGGGAAAAGAATTATCCTGAGAGGAAGAAGTGATGAAAAGATGCCTAATCATCTCTCCCTTGGCAAGGATCTGGCCAGAGAGAGAGAGAGAGGAATGACAAGTAGAAACCTGTTCACCTTTCCTGGGTAGGAGCTGCTCAGAGAAAAACAGCAGGGATGATCCTGAGCCTGCTTGCCTTTCTTTGTGGGGAAATTCAGGGGCACATGTTTGGAATATTATCTCTGTTTAGAATCTTGAGTAATGAATGAACTTCAGTGGAGGTCATGACTGGCTTTATTTATTATAGTAAAGGTTTCTTTTTTTTACTATTAAAAGTAAATAAATAAATGTCACAGAAGCACCTATACCAAAGCAACAAGAGGGGCTCTCTATGGAGGATGTGCTGTAAATTTGGCCATTTGATGTATTGGTCTCTTGCTTATCCGACTCAATCTACCAAGACAATGAATTAGATAGATTGTGAGCTGGGAAGAGCAAGAGGTCAACAAATTCAAAACTGTGAGTCTGGAGCAAAGTGAAACTTGTTAATAGCATGAGGTAATTTTTTTATGCTGTTACTATTGCAAAATCAGATCTTTTTGATGGCTGCAGCTAGCTAATCCTAATTCTCAGCTGTCCCTGGAATTGCAGATGGCTGTTTTGTCTAATATGCTTGCCTTATGCCTCCAGTGAGAATTACATTCAGTCACAAATGCCAGACATTGAGTTCCATGCTTCCTTTTTCCTCAGAAAATGTTAATTGATGCAAGACCTGTTGTCCTACTAATTAAATGAATTTGAGTAACATAAGAATGCTGGCCTTTCTGTGGGGGAATATGACTCATGGCTGCTTTTTGCTCATTATTCTGACTTCATAGGATTACTTTCACTTGAGTGAAGGAACTCAAAAAATCCTAATCTGTGGCTACTGTTGCCATGGAATAAAGCTGAAAAATAATATACAGCTGTCATTTTACCTATAACGGGTGGGGAGAGGGGGGACTGTCTGTGGAAAGTAACTGACCGTCTTGTTGTTTTCACAGTTTAAACAATCACTATCTGGCTTTGTAGGATTAGTATACATTTGCAGGATTACTATAATTTATGCGAAGCAAATTGGCATGTTTTAATATGTGGCTAATATTTCCATGGAACAAAATTGAATTTCAAGATGTAACTTAATTTAAATACCCCACACCATTTTTTGTAGGTTTGGGCATGACTTTTGAATAACTCACAGCGATAAATTGTTACTATGACATTTTAAGAGACTTGTTGTCCTGTGGTGATGGGGACAAAGGGTGGTAGCCCCCTAAGGATATTATACCTGTTGTCTTTACACAAAAGTAATAGAGGGCTGGGGAAGGGTTATTACTGCACATCCTGTGGGGTACTTAAAGTGATTTTTACCATATACAATTCATAGCAGTCACTATGGGGGAGGGGAGCTGTCTGTAGAAAATAAATGACCATCTTATTTTTCTTACTTTAAACAGTTACTATCTGGCTTTGCAGGACAAGCATTAATGATTAGGATTACAGGAATACTTTAATGTGTGGCTTTTGTTTCCATGGAGCAAAGCTGAAGTACAATACACAACTGTTGTTTTTAGCTATAACTACTGGGTGAGGGTGGGAGCTGTCTGTAGAAAATAAACTGACCCTCTTGTTGTTTTTCCTCAGTTTAAACAGTCACTATCTGGCTTTGCAGAACTAGTGTGCATTTGCCAGATTAACATGATTTGAGCAAAGTAACTTAGAACACTTTAATGTGTGTATGCTGTTTGCTTGGAAGTTCACGGTGCCAAAATATAATATATGGCCATCATTTTTTATCAGAATCATTTGAAGCATACAATGAAGTAACTATAACTGCCGAGTAGGGGTTTAAGCTGTTTGTGGAAAGTAATTAACCTCTTACTGTTTGTTCAGTTTAAACAGTCAGTATCTCAATTTTAAGACTAGTGTACATTTGTGGGAAGTAAGTTGAACTACTGAACTGGACATCTGACATACATAGACACAATAGCTATAATTGTAAGGCTGTCTGTAGAGGAAAATGACTAGCCATCTGATTTTCTTTCTCATTATTCCGGCTTTGCATGACTAATGTGAAATGTGTGAAGCAACTTGCAATACTTTAGTATGTGACAACTGTTTGTCTGGGTCAAATGTGAACTACATTACATGGCTATCCTCTTCTATCATAATCAGATGTCTGGATTGTACACAGAAGTGACTATATTTGACTGGTAGGGGGTAGGGTATCTGGACAGAAGTAATTAAGCCTCTTGTGATGTGCTCAGCTTAAATCATCTTTCAAAAATATAAGACATACATTACATCACAGAATATCCAGACCTTCAGAATTTCTGAAGCCATGGTAGTCCCACACTCCAAGAGATCATAATTGAATTTTGACACTGGCTTAGTAGTGGTCTGTGTCCTGAACCCCACCTAGCCTAAAACAGGCCCTTCTCATATGTGTGCAGAGAACATCATTGCAGTTTGTGTGTGTGTGTGTGTGTGTGTGTGTGTGTGTGTGTGTGTGTGTGTGTGTGTGTGTGTGTGTGTGTGTGGCTGCAGTAATATATATTTCAAGTTGCTGCTATCATACATATGCAGAGCATACCTCCTCAACTCTGCCCCCAAAAGACAGCCATCATCTGTTTTTCAGTTTTGTCTCAGTCTGAAAGAGAGGTTACAGAAATAGAACACATCATATTTCTACCTGTTTCTATCAGATGTATGAAAAGAGCATGCCTCCTTACACTCCCACAAACGATAGCCACCTGTATACACATCTAATGTTTGACTGTGAAGAAAGTGAAAAAAAGACCACAGTAATGTCTCCATCTTGTTACTCCTACATAGTACACTGCTTCTAAACATGCTATAGCAACCCTCTGTGTATATATATCTCTGATGTTGGTGAGGAAAGTTCAAGAAGTAATGACCACATTGTCCTCAATCCAATATAAGCTATCATGGCCTGTGCTTACATTTGAGATTTGGGAAGAAAGTTTAGAAAATGTAGAAAAATAAGAACATCACCCCACCCCACCACGCGCACACACACACACACACACACACACACACACACACACACACACACACACACACACACACACACACTTAGAGGCATTCTGAGCAGTGTCATCCCACTTATCCACTTTGACCTCAGCTTACAAATGGAAAACTTGAACACTTCACACAGAACACGAAGACTCTCCATTTGAAAACCACATCTGAGAACCAAGTACTGTACTTTTACATTTCTAACTGCTGCACAACTTTGTCACTTTGCTATTTCTCAGTAAATATAATTATTATTTAAAAATAACCTCTGTTCCTCTGCTCCCCACTCTGCAGTCATCCAGTAAGCAGATGACTCTACCTTAGTCTGTGCTTCCTCTTGCCTCCAAGAACTACATCACCAAACTCAGCCCTCCTTTCTTTCTGTCGAATCTTGGCTCACTGACCACCAGCTAATACTGAATCCAAACAAAACACAACTTATCATCTTCCAACCCACACAACATACCATTCCTGACTTCTCTTTCAGCATCACATCAAAAGTTTCTAGGGGTTATAATTGACCATAACATGAAACTCGATATTCATATCTCTCTCACCATAAAGAAAGTCCACAAAAAAATAGGTACTCTGTGTAGAAATAAACAGTTCTTAACAAACACTGCCAGAGCCACCATTGCACGCACACATCTCATCTTCACACTACTATATGCCTCCCCTATCCATACCAACCTTAGGAAATCTGACTTATCCAAACTTGAAGCCTGTTGTAATAAAACTGCCAAATTCGTTACTGACATTTCCTATAGATCTCAAGCAGCTCAATTGGCTTGAACTGCCTCAACGTCTACTTTACAACCACCTTACCCTGGCAAATAAAATTCTATATCATCCTGAGAAAACCCCTTCACTACGAGACCCGATAATTCCTTATTCCTGTACCAGAAACCTCCACTCCACCAACAAATTTCTTCTCAAAATAACTAAAGATAATAATGCCACCGGCTCATCACTTTATTCTAACACCATTGTCAAACAATGGAACAAACTTCCCCCTCTGATCGCAACTATACCTTCCATACATAAATTTAAAAAGTCCTTAAACTCACATTTGGTGAACATCTGGCTCTATAACTGCAGCAGCACAGGCTAACACTAAAACCCTCCTTTCTGGCACCCTATCCCCTTTTCTGCACTCATCAATCACAACTTCATCTCACACTGCTCTCTTAACATTTCCTATAATCATACTTTCCTGTATCTTACCCTTGCTGTACCTAATAACAGCTGTAAAATGTAACATCAATGTTCTGTTTAAACTAAGATTTTTAACTGTTGGAACTAATATATATATAGATATATATATATATATATATATATATATATATATATATATATATATATATTACATTAATCCTGTTTGTAGTAAACATACTTTAATGTGAACTTAAATTGTTCAGCTGTTATTGTCTGTGTATATGTTATTTGTGGAGCTTTTCCCCTCGGGCCTCCACTGAAAAAGGACCCATGTCCAGTCAGACTTTCCCAGTAAACAAATGTAAAATAAATAAATAAATAAATAAAAATAATTTTATGAGTATTAATTTCAATATTTGTGACCTATAATTACTTTGATAATGTTTGATTGGAAGAAGAGATATTCATGAAATTTAAAGACATAATCTCCTACAATTTGAAAAATAATGTTTATAATGGAAAAAAGATGCCTTTTCACTGAAGACTGCAGCAACCTAAAAAGCTATACTTCCCCCATGTTGCAGCAGTCACTGATTTTGTTATGTAATTTGGTAACTTCTGCATAGATCACAGCACCTGGCATAATGGGGGGGGGGGGTACCCCATATAAATTGATGCTACAAGTGAATTTATACACTTAGGTGAACTATACCTACATTAGATTGAATCTAGTGACTGCTTGTCAGTCATTCACACTCTTACTCTGAGTAACGTAATTTTGATATTAACATTTTGTACTTTCCTTCTGTTCCACATGTTTCATTCAGCTTTTCCATGTATACTCAAAGCTTTAATGGTTGATGATCACCAAGATTATCTAATTAGACACAGATCAGAATGTTACAGTGTTGTTAACTGTGAGGACAGACTGTTTCAACATGGTTTGTCAGATCAGAGTTAATACATTTAAGTAAGAGGGCGAAGCCACTTCAAAGGAGTGTAACGGTCACTCATCATATGCAATATTTTGTAAATTGTGTTTTTTTTTTTAATTATTTTGGTTTCATTCTTTTCAGGTCTATTTGACTTGTTTAAAGTTGATTAGATAATTGAAGACTATCCTAATGTTCAAGCTTTGGAACTGGGATCTTAGATAGATATAGACACACACACACACACACACACACACACACACACACACACACACACACACACACACACACACACACACACACACACACACACACACACACCTTGAACACTGTTAATGCCTTGTTTTTGATTAATGTTAATGCCTTGTTTTTGATTAATGTTAAGATACCAGACTTCCTTGCTGTTTTACTTTAAAACTTATTATTATAACTGTAATGCATTCCATTATACAAAGCAATTCAGAAGTAAAAATGTAAAACACAGTTATCCAAGGCACAAAATACAACGTGAAAGAGTCCAACCACATATTGACGATATACTTTTTTATGATAATTGTATGGTAAGCTAACCTTATACTCTGTACTTCCTTTTTATACAGATTTCAAAAGCAACTAGAAAGAGATTGAACACTAATAGGTCTTCTAACGAATCCCATAAGATACGAATATCTCACAAGGACTACAAGCTCTTCCAGACTTTACTTCTGCTGATGATCTCCTTTGTCATAACATGGAGCCCAATTTGCATCACCATCTTCCTGATTCTTGCTGAGGGATTTGCATCAGATGTACATATGTCTTCCACTGTTTTCTTTTGGGTGATGGCCTTTACCTTTGGAAATTCTATCTTAAATCCTGTTTTATATAATTTTAGTCATTTCAAGAAGAAATTCCTGCAGAAATTTTGCTGCTGTTCTTCTCATTCATTGCCTGGTCTGTCCGACACTGCAATGGAAAATACATCCAAAAGAATACCGAGGGAGGAACCTAAAATATCAGTTATCAAGGAACCTTAATTGTGAAGATCTGCTTGTTGGACTGCATGTTCATTTAAAAAAAAGTTTGATAGCTGTCTGCTTTCACAGAACCTTTACATATACAATCATTTTCTACATGACACCTTGAAAAATCCCCAGAGCATGACCTGTAATGTTTTCTTAAATGCATGCTGTTTCACAATTACAGGTTATAACCATTCCCGTTTAAAAAAGCTCTGTATGTAAAGGAATCAGTTTATAAACCATTCATCCAGAATGGATCATTTCCTTCAATCTGTTGTGTTATATTTTTTACTTACTGCATAGACTTGTGTTAAGCCTTTCCATGCCTAAGATTCATTTTTGGCTAAGTTCCTGTAGTTTCTCAGCATGCTACAGAAAAAAAAAACACTATGCTGTATTTTTTAAGACTGATCTGACTTAAACTGAACAATTTTTGCACAGTCACTTTTACATATTACTTAATAATTTCAAGTTGTCATTTCTGCTAAAAATGTTGACATATTTAACACTTTGCTACACTGTAACATAGTCAGCATGCTGCATAATTGGAAGTATATAACTATTTGTTTTTTTCAGTTTTCATACATTTATCTCCTATTGCAACTAGCACCAAATGAGTTACTAACAGGCAATACATTGATTTATTATTGAAATAAAAGGAATAACAGAATCTGATCCTCTTATGCCCTTTTGTTTCCAATCATGGGATTGACGGCCAAATGCAATACATTCTGTACAACAGCAGTTTTGTGTACATCACAGAATGTTGAAAATTGTTGGAGTGCAATATTTTTCTAGTCTGTATTGTACACTATAACTGAAGTGAAAAATGTAACTTTTGAACTATATGGTATTTAAATTATTGTGATAAAATTACCTCAAAAATATGTAAGAGAAATGTTACATTTTTGTTACTAGCATTATGAAGACCATTCCCCATAAGCAATATGAATATTTATGAATGTAACCAGCCATATTTAGAGACTTTTGTGGAACGATATCTTCCACCATCTCTGCAACATTTGCATTAAAGAGTCTACATCTATGTGTTGTATTATAGTCTGCAAGACATTTTAAAAGAAAAAGTTCACATATCATGACAGAGTATGCTTAAGTCTTCTGCACTACTGTTAGGTTTATCACATTGTCATATACAAAGTGTTGCATTTCTTAACTGTGATACATTTAGGATAACTTCTGCCCTTAACCAATGCAAAAACTTACTTTTCACTTTATGACTGAAATAAAGAGTCAGAGGTTTGGAATTTATCTGTTTTCTTTGTTTATATCATGTTGAAGTATTTCAAATACATTATCATACTTTTTTGCTGTATATAGAGGAACATTAGAAAATATATTTACTTCTAGAGTATCAGGACATTTATGATATTTCATGGATTTTTTCTCAAATCACAACTACTCAAGTCAGAACTGCCCTGTAAAAAGAAGTAGGAAGACCATATCATTAACTTAATTATGTTGCTGGATGTAGTATGATGGCAGTCACACAGAGCCAATCATTAATCTACAGAGTGTGTGTCAAAATTATTCTTGATTTTAGCAAAATCATTTAGAATATTATATGCTCAAAGCCTAACTATGCAAGGCTTAGATCTACTGGAAGATTTTGCTCAAGCTGCAATTTATGGGGTCTATATTGAATCCTCGAAAGCCAACAATGTCGAATCTGACATTGTCGACACAAGAATAGCGAAACCGCAGAACATCGAAGAAGTAAACGGAAATCTCCGTAAGGGGAAATTTCCATTTACTTCAATGTAGTGCCGTCTCGGAGTTGGTATATTTAAGTAGTGGGGGGTGTGGGGGGTGCAAGGGGGCTTGCCCCCCTACGTACACCATTTAGTTTACTTTTGTTGCTTTTATTTTTTTTTTTTTTTGGAACATTCGATGTTTTAACATTTTGATCACTAAGGGTCAACCTTTAGTGATTCAAACTGTTAAATATTCGGTGTTCCAATATAGACCCCAATTTATGAACGCTTTAAGATTTTGCTTAAAACAAACTGATTTACCCGACTGAAAAGCTTTACATGGAAAAGGAAAGGACTACACTGTGGGGAAATGCCTGCCACATAATTGACCAGCTACTAATTAAATTCAGATATTGCTAGTACAGATATGCAACCGGAGAAAAGAAAAAACATACATCAAAATGGCAAGCTGTAATGTGAATGACTTGTACCTAAGAAGAACAGAAATGCAGTAAAGATACATAATATCTTGCTGCTTGTCAAGTACATGGAATTTGAAATAAATAAGATAATATGATGAAATCAGAGTAACAAAATGAATACAATCCAAGAAAATCAGTAATCCTTTCATCACATTCAAATGCAGCTTCATTACATTAAATACTAACTTTAAAAATTGCTTAAATATACATTCCTATTTATATGAATAAAATAAATGGTTTTAATTTTTTTTAATAATAACCAGAAACAATAGCAACAGAAGTAAAATTGTCTCATAATTAATACTGCAAAGCTTTTTGTTTAAAAAAATGTAAAATTAAAAGACTGCAATAAAGCATTAAAATGAAACTAGCATGCTCCTTTTTGTAGCACAGTATAAATATCACTATATCTGCTGTCAGCAAAAGCTCTCAGCAAATATGAATTTCAATGTTTCTAAAACCAGGGCAAACTGAACTTTGTTTAGCTAAAACAGTTTTATTGCCCCTTTTCTTAATGCAATGTATATTTCCTGCAATCCTTTTTCTAAGTGCCAACATAGAAATCAAAAACTGATGCAGGATAAAGTGCTCAATGAAAGAACAAATATATTCCACTATAAAAACTTTCGAGGCAACACCTAATGGCAGGAAATAAAGAAACATTTATTCTGAGGTTATAAAAACAGTATACTTAGTGAGCTCTTTCACATTCACATTGAATGCTTCTTCAGACGTATTCCAAAATGCATTAGTCTCCATTTAAATACAAATCCATCCATCAATTAATTGAATAACGCCCAATTAATTAATCTATCAAAAATCAATCACACCTTAAAAAACACATACCTAAATTTAAAACTCTATATAAAACATATACATATTCATAAAATCATCTCTTCAGTGAAAAACAAAATAACATAACAAAGAATATCTATATATATAAAACGAAAAACAAAAAAAATATATTTTCATATAAAGTTAAAATAATGACCACATATACTCCTGTCTGAAGACATAGTTTCAGTAGATATACAGATTTCATACTTAACAAATCACTAGATGGCAGTATATACTGTACCAGGCTTTCAAAGATTAACATGCAGATGCCTATAACCTAACCAGTACTTGTATCAATATCATTACTGTTTTCTCATGTAATAAAACATATCCCTAGGAGTTTTCCTCAGCTTTAATGTTATAATGGTCTGTCTAAAAGGTACCACTTATCCTGATCTACTTATTAAGTAGCAAAGATTAAATCTTGAAACAAGCTTTGGGTATTTACGCCTATTAATAGAACAGTATATGATCATAGAAAATGATATAACTACTGAATCAATGCATTTACAACAACAGGTCAATTCCATTTTATCTACAGAAGAATACAATGAATATGTGAGGAAACTTGATGTTAATCTGTCTCTATTAGAAAACAGATTGCTACAAAACAAGAAAAGAAAACTTGAACAAGATTGCCAGGATTTCCACAACAGTCGTGTTTTTTCCTGGCCAAGAGAATCTTCCCGGCTGGGAAAAAGTGGTTTGCCTATCACAAAAACACAATTAGACGTCATCTCTAGACCAACCACTCCCTAGGGTTAGCACCTGTCCCACTTTGCGAGGGATAGTCCCTCTTTGGGCAGTTGTGTCCTGACAAAAAATATTCAAAATGGCAAATGTCCTGAGATTGTAGGACATAATTATGTCCTATATTTTATGTAATAGTTGCATAAAACAGTTATTCTGTATCTAAAATACCTAAATGTTATAAGAAACAGAATAAGCAACTAAAATGCTACAAGAATAAGCTTTTATTTAGGAAAAAAAGTTAAGTTATATCCTTTGTACTGACCATGGGTATGTGACGGCCTGTAAAATCTGATGTTTATCCCAAAAATGTCCCACTTTGGCCATTTGAAAAGGTGGCAACCCTACCACTCCCATTGTTGAGAATGACCAAAAACAAAGAAAAAAGCACCTTTAAAGGAAGCCTGACTCAACAAGCAGAAACAAAAATATAAAAAGCTGCTTCCACCAAAAGGAGTGGATAAAATTCTTCTTTAATAAAATGTAGTTTGTAAAAGCATTCAAAAAAGTCACAGGCCAAAACCAGAGAAAATGGATAAGCACTTTCAGAGTATAACCTTCATCACATCCTTAGTTTTCCATTCTTTGAGTTACTTATATTTAAATTGAGAGCAACCAAAAACTTCAGTTATGTAATTAACACTCCCCTTTGCCTTACATCCCAATAAGTAATGATGCTGACCAATAGCAATGTCCATAACGAACACACCTTCTTTTAAACCAATCAAAATGCCACTAGTATTTCCTATTAAGACTATGCTCTTTTAGTATCAGTTTCAGTGGTACAATATGGTTCAATCCTGGTAGAAAATTAGCTCTTAAGTTCATAATCCACCTCATTTCTTCTTTTTTATTTCTTTTGAAAAGATCTCCTTTACGGACTCCATCATTTACTTGGGAAATCACCATAAAAGTAAACTTATGCCCATTATACTCCTGTATGTATCCGTACAAAGCATTAATGTCTATTTTGTTTTTTATATCCAGCTGGTGTCACAGAATGCGCTCTTTAAACTTCCTATTCATCTTGCCTACATAGTAGGCTTGGCAGGAATCACACAGAGCCATATAAATCATGTTTTTGGTATTACAATTAGCAGAGCCATAATATCTATAAATGTTGTATGTGTTAGGATGTTCAAAAATATTTGTGGTGTTAATGAAGTTGCATGCCTTGCAAAAGCTGCATTTTCTTGTACCTGTCACCTTATTCTTTCTTGTTGTATTTGTATTCAATTGCCCACCAGGGTTGCACAGCAGACTTTTTAAATTCTTATTATTCTTGAACGCAATGTGAGGATAATCCCCTACAATATTCTTAATCTTAGTATCTGCTGTAAGGACAAGCCAATATTTCCAAATATCAGAACAATCAGTACTGAATCTAAGCATACATCTTAGGGTATTGTTGTTGTTCCTATTGGTATGTTTGACCATGTGTGTTCTCTTAGAGTACAATGGCATTACTTTTTGTTGGCGTAGTATAGTGTTGATTAGAACGGAAATAATAGAAACTACTTCACTTTCACAAGACAGTGGAGGTGAAAACAGAGAAATGGGAGACATTTGTGGTCCATTATTGGAAACTGATAAATTAAATAGTAAAGAAGTAGGAGCCATACCGAAGAAAGGCAAAAATCATGCACGTAGTCTTAATAGGAAATACTAGTGGCATTCTGATTGGTTTAAAAGAAGGTGTGTTCGTTATGGACATTGGTATTGGTCTGCTTGGTTCCTTATTGGGATGTAAGGCAAAGGGGCGTGTTAATTACATAATTGAAGTTTTGGTTGCTCTCAATTTAAATATAAATAACTCAGGGAATGGAAAACTAAGGATCTGATGAAGGTTATACACTGAAAGAGCTTATCCACTTTTTTGAATGCTTTTACGAACTACATTTTATTAAAGAAGAATTTTATCCTCTTGTTTTGGTGGAAGCCGCTTTTTATATTTTTATATTATTGTTGAGAATGAGGCAGTCAAGGCGATGAATGTACACAAAGGAAATGTTCGTGCAAACCAAGTAGTCAAATGGACAATCCCTACCAATTCTTGTGATGTTAGAAGGAAAGAAAATGACAGTACCATACCTCTAGCAAGTCGAACAATGTTTTTTCCACTTCCCCTCCCAATAAGGGAACCTCAGAGGCACCAATACACCCCAGATTGAGCTATGAAGAGACGTCAATTATCAGGGGAGAGAACAGACCAACTGAGGAAAGCATGGAGAACTGTGAGTCAAACTTAATTGTGAACATTTCGGACTATGTTCTTACTGACTCTCCGAGATCCCTACTTAGTAAGGGTTTATTGTTTTTACCATCTATTAACATCGATGTTGTTGATTTTATTATTGATGTCAAATTGTTCACTAGGAACGTGGCACTGAAATTACTTTATGGGAATAAGCATGATACAGTAGTTAATATTTTTAAGAAACCAACTACCTTCATTCCCCCTTCACATCCGCTTCTAGAAGCTTTTGAGAGAGCATGCAAAAGAGATTTTATGGAGTTAATTATTTCAGATAAAAATATTAAAAGGAATAATTTTTATAATTTAGGGAGTGATGAATATAAACCATTGCTAGAATTGCAAAGGAATGTAAATATTGGCATAAGGCAAGCCGATAAAGGAGGGGCTGTGGTCATTTTAAACAAGGAATTTTATGCTAGGAGAATGGATGACATGTTGGGTGATATTGACACTTATAAATGTTTGAACAATGAACAACTTAACAAAATTATAAGAGGTGTACACAGTGACCTATATGACTATTTAATGAGTAATGTAATAGATGGTGATTTATATAAGTATTTTTTAGTTGAGTTATCCTGCATTCCAAACTTTAGAGGTTTACCTAAAATGCATAAAGACTTCCATGATCCCCCATAGAGACCGATAGTTTCCAGTAGAGGGTGGTTAACTGAACCTCTCTCTATATATGCAGAGAAACAGTTAAGAAGAGTTGTTGATGACACTGACACAGTGATTAGAGACACACAACACTTTCTTGAGAGTTTCTCACAATATGTGTTCTCTGTTGAATACAAGCCTATGGTATTATTAGTGACACTTGACGTAACATCACTCTTTGCAGCCATTCCCAATGAGATGGGTTAAGAGTATGTTAGGTCATTCTTAACAAAGAAAGGAGTTCTGAACACAATGATAATGAGGATACAATGCTACTAGATTTGATACTTAATAACAATGTGTTCTCCTACAATAATGGGTACTATCTGCAAACTAAGGGGGTGGCAATGGGCACCCCTGTGCTAATTCATATGCTAATATTGTGATGGCATACAGGGAATTGAATTTTATTAATAACAACTCAGAATATACACAGTATATAAAATATTATAAGAGATTTGTAGATGATGTTTTTCTTGTTTGGGAGGGACCACTGGAAATGCTAGGAATGTTTATTACTTATATCAATGGAACAAATGAATTTTTAAAATTCACAGGTAATTGGCCCATGGAGAAAATAGATTTCCTTGATGTCACGATTTCAAAGGAAGGGAACGCTATCCACACTTGTCTATATAGGAAAGATTGTAGGAGAAACAATCTGTTACACAGAAGTAGCATGCACCCTCTGCATATCTATACTAATGTTGTGAAAAATCAGGGGCTAAGGGCATCCGGATTAATTAGTCAAGATGTCACTTTTCATGAGACATTGAAAAAGTTGGAAACAGAGTTTATCAGTAGGGGATATATGAAAGATGAATGCAAGTTTATTTTTGATGAAGATGTTATATACAGAGGAAGCAAAGGGAAGCCATTTTTTATGAGGAAAGACAGCGAGTGTTACAAGGAATCATGAAAGAATAAATCAATTTAGTGGGTCCAGGATTATTATATCGTATTCAAATAATAACAAGAAAATACAATAAATTATTAGAAAGAATTGGACTATTTTAATGGTTGATGAGAAGATTACTATCATAGGGGCCACCCAAAGATATTCTTATAGAAATACCAAATCACTAAAAAGGTTACTATGTTATGAGAAAGAAGGAGATAACAGACTAACGTTTAACAGGAAAGGGATGTTTCCTTTTCATAACTGAAATCAATGTGGGTTTATGGCCAATACCAACATGTTTATTCATGCAACCACAGGGAAGTTTTATATGTTTGACCAGTCTGCTGATTGCAGATCTCGTGATCTAGTTTATTTAGCCAATTGTGTTAAGTGCACAGCATTTTATACTGGGAAAACTAACAGAACCCTCAGAAAATGAGTGAGGGAACATATGTATGCAGTGAACAGAGAAGATGAGAATAATGCACTGGCTCAACATGTTATAAATAATGATCTTTCTCATAAGTTAAATTTTTTAGTTATTGAGTTGGTTAATAGGACAGTTAGACTAGGAAATCTGAAAAATTATATGGAAAAACTAGAAACAAAGTGAATCATCAGACTGCAGTCAGATACAGCAGTAGGTCTTAATGATATGATTTCCCTAAAACCTTTCCTTTTAGACAGATCATTACAACATTAAAGCTGAGGAAAACTCCTAGGGATATGTTTTATTACGTGAGAAAATAGTAATGATATTGATACAAGTACTGATTAGGTTATAGACATCTGCATGTTAATCTGTGAATGCCTGGTATATATACTTGTTTCAAGATTTACTCTTTGCTACTTAATAAGTAGATCAGAGTAAGTGGTATCTTTTAGACAGACCATTACAACATTAAAGCTGAGGAAAACTCCTAGGGATTTGCTTTATTACATAAGAAAATATTAATGATATTGATATAAGTACTGATTAGGTTATAGGCATCTGCATGTTAATCTTTGAAAACCTGGTACAGTATATACTGCCATCTAGTGATTTGTTAAGTATGAAATCTGCATATCTACTGAAACTATGTCTTCTGACAAGAGTATATGTGGTCATTATTTTAACTTTATATGAAAATATATTTTTTGTTTTTCATTTTATATATATAGATATTCTTTGTTATGTTTATTGTGTTTTTCACTGAAGAGATGATTTTATGAATATGTATATGTTTTATATAGAGTTTTAAATTTAGGTATGAGTTTTTTAAGGTGTGATTGATTTTTTGATAGATTAATTAATTGGGCGTTATTCAATTAATTGATGGATGGATTTGTATTTAAATGGAGACTAATGCATTTTGGAATATGTCTGAGGAAGCATTCAATGTGAATGCGAAAGCGTTCACTAAGTATACTGTTTTTATAACCTCAGAATAAACGTTTCTTTATTTCCTGCCATTTGGTGTTGCCTCGAAAGTTTTTATAGTGGAATATACTTTTTCTAAGTGCCCTTGTAGGCTTACAAAGATTTGCACTTTATAAATTTTTCATGATAGGCAACATTATAGGAAGCAGAACTGTATATTCCTTCAGACCTTAAAACAAAGCTAGAATTTACAATGTATAGGCTTTTTGTCATATATTTACACTAGCTGCATCTTCCACAAAAATCAACCCCCTTTGTTTTTATCTATATTGTTTTCTATCATCCTGTAATTCTGAAAATAACTTCCAAGTTTTTTCCCTCCTATTTTCAAATTTTGACTGTTCGCCTAACAAATTAGCAAAATCCATTCATTTCTCAACAATATCTGCAATTTCTCTTAATATTTTTGATGCTGTGTGTATGCAATGTAAATGCAATACCCATAACCACTAATACATTTCCAAAACAGCTCCTATTTATATTGCAGAACATTTTTGCTGACAGGTAAGTTTGTGATGTTGATACTGTGTTAGAAAAAAATGAAACTAATACAGCAGTTTTGTTTTAATGCTTTAGCATGACCTGGCTTACTTTTAAGTACATTTTTTTAAACCAGAGCTTTGCAGTATTTATTACAGGCCAAGATATTGTACTTTTTGGCATTGTTACCATGTAATATTTAAACCAATGAAAATATATATTTTTAAATCTTGTCAATAAGAGTGTATATTTAAACAGTTCTAGAAGTTGGGGTTTTATCTGATGAAATGTTGAATGTAGTGAAAGCATACGTTTTGTTGGAGTAAATGTATTTGCATGTACTTACTTCCTAGTGTTATTTTATTTAGTTTATTTTTTTTTCAGTATTACCACAGGTGGTTATACCTCTCAACTGTCCAGATTTTCACAGAATGTCCAGATTTTTGCTTCATATTTTAGCCTATTCCTCATAAAAGTTTATTTTTTGGCAAAATCATTGAGGACTGAAGTCAGAAAATAATGACAGACATTTGAGTTTCAGACTCCATACTCTTCAGAAAATTCATGCTAATGCAAAATCTGTTATATGATCAACTTTCTAAGTTTGTAAGAGCAACATTTAAAAATTGTCACTGTTTTTGGGCCTTTGCCGCTCCATTATATATGGCTTTGTCCAGATTTCTTACTCTTAGAGGTTGAAAGGTACGCAAGTGGTTATCCTATTTGGTGTTATTTGACCACAACATATGGAGTATAGCTTGCTAGTCATAGAAATCCCAGTAAAATAAGTTGTACCAAGTGGAATAGATTACTTATTATCATAGCACTGAGAAAAAAATTACATGAACTTTTTTAAACACTAGAGTAATGGTATACATAAATATAACAAGCACTCATATTAGCACTTAGACTTCATCTAGCATTATGTAGAATGTGGGATCATTTGCCAGTCAATGTCCTACACTGAAGTGAAAGGAGTCCAGCAGTTAGCAGTCTTTTGCCAGATCACATCAAGTTTATTATGATGTGCCTGTAACAAGTTAGTCACTGACATAGTGAGTGCTCTTCATAAAGCATTGATGTTAAGACTCCATTACAACATCAGAAAAGTGCATTTTATGTGGTTCAAAGTGCATAACTAGCAGAACGTGATTGTAGTCACAGGTGCATGGGCCCTACATTGGCCTGTTATTATTATGTGTTGTCTCTCTGACTTAGGAACAACCCTATTTTATTCTGCAACACTAATGCAATGTTTAGTATATGCTATTATATTTATGGTGATAGTTGTAGAACTTTTCTGATAATAGGCTGAGTAATCTGAGTAATAACAGTCTGAGTAATAATAGCCTGAGTAATCTGAAGTGACACAAACATTTGACATATACACTAATTGTTATAGCCAGTAAAATGTGTAACATTATGTTAAGTAAACTCTCAGCCAGTCAGGTATGAATCTGTAAATAACCAGTGACATTTATTTATAGGTTCATAGGTTCATAGGTATGTACTAGGCTATCGTCCCAAGGGCCTAAGTAAGCCTAGCCAACAAGATTTCCTGGCTTACGCCACCCAAGAAAGTTATTTTCCTGTGCCCCTGTCGAGCAGAGCCACAGAAATGATCCTCGGGGAGGATTTCCTATTTCCCATCCACTCATCAAGATTTTTCTTGAAGAGTGCTAATGAGGAACTTTGCTTGACATAGATGGGTAGCTTGTTCCAGAGTATGGGAAGTCTCTGGGACAGGAATCTATCCCTCCAGCATGTCCTGTTTATTGTGGTGACAAGGTTTAGGTCCCTAGAGCATGTAGCTCGGAGGGATTGGGATTTCTTTAGGTGTAGCATGTCCAACAGCTCTGGGTTTGACATAGCTTTATATGTTAGGCAGAGATCACCTCGGAGGAGGTGATATGCTATGGAGTAAAGCTGGAGTGTTTTGAGATGGTCAGTGTAGGGCATCTGTTTGAGGCCAGCAATACTCTTTGTGAGGTACTTCTGTGGCCTTTCCAGCTGCTGCAGATGTCTTTTGAGGTACATTCCAAAAGAGGTGTTGTACTCTATAATGGGTCTAATGAGTGTTGAGTAGAGGGGAACGATGACCTCTTTCTTTCCTGGATGAGAACCCTTTTGTGATGAGGTGTGCCATGTAGAAGGATTTCCTGACTACTGTGGCGATGTGATTATCAAAGGAGAGACTACTGTCCACCTGGATCCCAAGGTCTCTTATCACACAAGCAGTGTTAAGTAGACTGCCGTCTATGTGGTAGTTCATGGGTACAGAGTTTTTACCAAAGGGGGATGACAATGCACTTTTTGGCATTGAGCTTGAGGCCATGGCTCTGACACCAGTCATCTGTCTCAGTGAGGCTCCTCTATAGGATGTCCACATCATTTGGGGACTCGACTATGGCTCCTAGTTTGCAGTCATCTGTGAACGTCATTAGCCAAAGGCCTTCTGTGTTAGCCTGTACTTCAGAGAAGTAAATACAAAACAGGAGAGATCCCAGGACTGAACGTTGTGGCACTCCACGTGTCACTGGTTTGAAGTCAGATTTGGAGTCTGCAGTGTGGGTTCTGTCAGTGAGCCAGTTGGCAACCCATCTTCTGATGTAGGGATTTATACCCAGTTTAGTGATTTAGCTATAATTCTAGAATGGGGGATGGTGTCAAAAGCCTTTGCGAGGTCAAGATAGGCTGTGTGAACCACCTTACCCTTGTCTATAGCTTTGGTGACTGCCTCAAAGAAGTCGATCAGGTTCAGGAGGCATGATCTGCCTTTCACAAACTCGAACTGGGTGGGGTCCAGACTTTGGAGGTTACCAATGTCTTTGTTTATGAGTTCCATGATGATAGGATTCCATGGCCTTACAGACCAGGCTCGTCAGGCTAATAGGGCGATATTTCCTGGGATCAGTGGTGGCTCTCCCTTTGTGGAGTGGGATAACTGTTGCTGTGCACCATTCAGTGGGCACAAAGCCTGATGTGAGGCTATGATTGAACATGGTGCTTAGGTGGGGAGCCAGTTTGGTCTGACGTTCATGTAAAACGCAGCCTGGGATGTTGTCCGGTCCCATAGATGCTGTATTTTTGGCTTTAGAGAGTGCAGCATTTACCTGCATAGTTGTGATTACAGGGACTCTGCATTCTTCCTGTATAGATATGGGCCCTTTAGGGGGTGAGAGGGGGGTAAAGTTAGCACTGAACCTATCTGCAAGGATGTTGGCAATATCAGTTGGTTCTGTAATTTTTGTGCCATTGTGCTGTAACTCAGAGCAGATCTGGGTGTTGTCATGGAGATTCTTGACATAGCTATAGAATGCTTTGTGGTTGTCCTTAGAATCAGTGGTGATTTTGTTTTCATAGCTAGCTTTGGAGGATCTTATAAGGGATCTCAACTTCTTACTGAGGCTGACCAGGGAGCTCCTCCACTCATGAGATTTTATTCTCTTTTGCAACAGTTTCTTCCTTCTGTTGTAGAGTTTGTTTATGGCAGGGGACCACCAGATTGGCTTCCTTTTTTTTTGGAGGACAGCATCATGGTTATGTTTGGGAGAGCATGATCCATGCACCTGTGTAAGTGCTTATATAGTAAATTTGTGTAGGATTCAGCAGTCATAACTATATTGTCCATCTGGATGGGTGTCATTAAGTTCGCCACTTCTGTCTTAAGAAGCATGAAGTTGGCTTTGTAGAAATTTTTTACTGTGGTTTCCTTAATGGGAGGTGGGGGTGGGATGTGGATATCTAGGGTGATTAGCTTATGGTCCGATCTAACCAATGAGGAGTTGACTTCAGGTGTGGAACAACGGTCACTCATGATGGTAATGACTAGGTCTAGAAAATTTTTGCCATTAGTGCGGTTGTGGATAAGTTAATCCAGGGCATTGGAATTTATGAATTTCAGAAAGCGTTGAGCAAAGGGGTTGGTACATGAGTAGTTTTCCAAGTTAATGGTGGGGTAGTTGAAATCACCCATTATTAGGGTGTTTGGTTGAACCCTAATATTTTCTAGTATATCAAGAAAAGAGGAGTAGGAATCCTGGGGCATGGTGGGGGATCTGTAGCAAGCTACAATTTGGATTGCAGTTTTGCCCAGAGTTAGTTGCACTTGGATAACCTCAAATGCATTATGCTGAGCAACTTGCCTGGAGGTGTGGATATCCTTAATGAATATGGACAGACCTCCGCCTTTGGTGTTCCGGTCCAGGTTAGATGGCCGAAAAGTGTGGTATGAGTTATAGCCTAGTAATGCAAGGGTGCTGTCTGGAGCCTTGAACCAGATCTCAGTCACTGCACAGATATCGATGTTCTCCATTTTAAGGAGTGCCTCGAGGGAGTGCATTTTGAGATTTAGACTTCTAGCATTGAGTAGCATTACCCTCAGTTTTTGTTTGCCTGTTCCTGTTACGGTGGTGAATTTGTCATTTGAACCTTGCCTAAAAAAGGCACTATACGTGCAGCAAGAGCCTTAGCCAGTATCCGGCATCCCAGGGGTGACAGGTGCAGGCCATCTCTGGCAAAGCATCTTGGTCTGTCGACCATGTTGTCCCAGGCAGACAGATACTGGATCCCCTTAGAATGACACCAGAAGCTTAACCAATTGTTGAAGTCAATCATTTTGTCCTTGTACTGCTGTATCATTCTGGGTAATGGCAGGATGCTACTCAGGACTAGGGTCTTACTTGCCTGGGCTACAAGATTGAAGAGCTCTTACATGTCTCTTTTCATGTAGTCCGGGGAGGTATGTCTCAGGTCATTCACACCAACATGGACAATGACAGAGTCATATTTGTACTTGCTGTGGAGTGACCTGAGTGCGTGGGTTATGTGGCTGATCCTGACACCTGACAGGCAGCTGACAGTAACCTTCTCCTTGTTTAGCCTGGTGAGTGGGACATCAGTGTGCCTGACTATAGAGTCACCTATGACGAGTGTGTTGGATACGTTGTTTTGCCTTATGGGCTGTGGTTGAGTGGCACACTGAGTCTGTGGGCTCTGTGTCATTTGAGTTGTGTTGGGGGGTAGAGGTTGCTTGTACTTCTGCTTTGGAGGTCTCTGTTGCTTGAGCAGATTATTACTGAGTGCTTCCGCAAATGTTTTTGTGTTTCTATGTGTGGATTTTGGTGGTGTAGGTTTAGTGGGACTATGTGATGAGTGTGGTGTGGTGCAAGTGTTTACCTTCTCCTCTTGACTGTCAAGTTCAAACCTCTTACTGTACAAATTCAATGTTTGTATGTGTACTGTATTACTGTCTTTGCATCAAACTATCTGTTAATAGTCATGGCTGAAATACACTCTTGCAGCCAAGTGCTCCTCCCAAAATGAAAATAATCAAGTAAATAAGGTATTTATTCTTTTAGTAACCTGATACAACACTGATTAAATACATATCATCTTCGGCCTCAGTGTGGGTTATTATGTGTAATAAATGGGGGAAACTGACAGGTCACCAGGAAAATCTTGGGGGCAGGAGCTTCTCAGAATCAAAAATTCAGGCAGTCTACATGTAAAGAGAGGAAAAACTATTTTTGCATGGCAGGAGGAAAATGACACTTCTTGTAGCATGGCAGTAGGGTTACATTACGATGATATTTTATGTGTAAACAAGAGAATGTTGTTACAGCTGTAAGAGAACCTGCTATAGTGATGGCAGAGGTTTATGACTGATGCTGTCTCCAATACAGGTAATGGAAACCATGACATTTCAGGAAGGGGATGACAATACAGACTTGCACAATGTTGATACACCAGATGTATTATTGGATACTGGTTTGTGAAAGGTAATGCTTCTTTAAATGACTCAGTGTGCCCTAGAGTATATAGATGGCAACAGAAAGCCTGGAATAGCCAGCCACACAATCTGTGCAGCAGTTGCTATGGGTTCAAGAAGCAGCATAATGGAGCATTAGCTCCTTAGGTCAGGCAGAAACAAAAATAATCAGGCATGTGCTGCAATACTAACACACTCAGTGCCACTATGTTGTCCCTCCCAGATGGCATGCTGGTGTCGGGCTCACTGCTTAAATGCAGGACAAGACCATCCAGTGCCATGGATGTGAATGCTTCTGTACTCAGGGCATGTGAGTTACTTGCAACCTTCTAGCTCTGATTATACTTTTGACTTAAGTTTTAATAGATCTATGTTACTGAATCATTTTTGTGTAACATGTTAGAGAGATACAAATTTTCAGTTTTGGATTTTTTTTATTTAAATTTCACTGTTTTCTTTTTATTTATTTATTTTTTTGCTTCCTGCAGCTGATCAACATCTGCAAGCAGTTCCTCTCCTCATTCACCAGGTCCAGTCTCCTCCAAGCTCTACATGATCCATGTCTGGGTGTCATAGAGGAGGTTTGGATTATTAAAGATTCATTGGCCAAATTTGTGGACCATCAATTGAAAGGTCTAGTGGAAAATACGTCTTGGATTATTAAAGATTCATGGGATTTTTTAGGTAGAATACATCCAGATATGTATGATGATGGCCTTATTATGGCCACCTTGGACATCAAGGATCTATTTTCATTAATCCCACGTGAGGAGGGGTTTGACTGATTTTATGAATATCTATGTAGGCATTCTCAAGTTTTGACACCAAACATGCCATTAGGACCTGTATGGAACTTGTTTTGGAAAATAACTTTTTAAGCTTTGATGGCCACTTTTTTAAGCAAAATTTAGGACTGGCCATGGGAGCATGCTGTACCCCTGTGTTTGCCAACATGGTTTTGGCACACTGGGAGGAGGAATACATTATGAATTCATGCTACAAAGACCACTGGGTCCTATATGGTCATTATTTGGATGACATAGTCCTTTTATGGAAAGGGGGTGAGGACAAATTAGGTGAGTTTTTTGAATACCTTAATAGTACCACTGATGTTTTAGAATTTACCCTGAACTCTGACATACAGAGCTTGAATTTTTTAGATGTCACTATTGTGAAGGATTATATGAGTAAATCTTTTATATCTAAGCTGTACAGGAAACCTACGTATTCAAATACATTTTTACATTTTGAGAGCTGGCACCCGATTCATCAGAAAAAATCCCTAGTTAAGGGACAATTTATCAGAATCGCTAGAATGGTGTCAGATGAAGGGGACTTCCAAACAGAATGTCATAAACTTATTGATATGTTTAGAAGGGGTTACCCTATCAATTTTTTAAAAGAAATCAAAAATGAGGTTACTGTCAAAAGACAGAATGGGTTAATAGTAAAATTTTATTTAGTGGTTGTGGTATTGATGATGGAAAGGTTAGAGATAGATTACATTCCAACAACAATATTTTTTCGTGCACCCTAACCTTCACCTTGGATTTTTATGAAATCAAAAACACATTGGTTAATTTTTGCCCAGTGATGTTACTAGACCAGAATGTCTCTACAATCGTAGGGGATAAACCAGTGATTGTCTACAAAAAAGATTATAGCTTTAAAGCACTCTTGGAAAGACAGAAGAAAGAGAACAAAACTAGTGGATGCCTTAAATGTGGTAGGTGTGGGCAGTGCCCATGTGTTATGGAGGGTGAATATATATTTATCAAGAATTTTGGACAAATCTACCCCAGTAAAAAACTTTTTTGTTTTTCGAAAAGCGTGGTATATATTGCTAAGTGCGGGTTATGCAATGTATTTTATGTGGGCAAAACAAAAAGGGCCTTTAAGCAGAGAGTATATGAGCACTGCTATGATATTAAATGCAAAAATAAAAACAATGCACTTTTCAATCATGTGGACAAATATCCAACGCATTTTTTTAGGTTTTCTGCCATTTATCATGCGGACTTGGGACCCCGGAGTGGCCCAGTGGATGATTATTTTGAATTATTAGAGTTAAAATGGCAAATTAAGTTGAATGCAGGCTCATATCCTGGCATCAACGAGCATATAAGTATTATGCCCTTGTTGAAGCTAAGAGCTTTGTTTTATATTTAAAAAATATTTAAAAAGTAGTTAAAAAATATTTAAAAGTTTTTTATTGTTACTTCATGGGTTTATTACCCCATTTTATTGTATCACAGTATTTACAGTTGTTTGTTGTATATTTATATACATTTATATTCATGGGTGATATGTATGTGTGTTTACATTTTTATATTTATTTGCAATATGGGAGTATACTTTTTCATATGTCTTGGCAATTTAAGTCTGGTATTATTTCCTTTAAATATGTGCATTAGTTGACAGGAAGTGATCTAATAGTAGGATGTGATGTCAGGGTTTTTGCCTTTTGGGAGGGTATTTAAATTCTTTGAGTTGTATTATGTGTATTCTGATGAAGTTGGTTATTCCGACGAAAGCGCTTAATCTGTGGACTATTGTGTTTTGAGTGTGGTTTTATTGAGAACCCAATAAACTGTCATTACGAGTACCTGCTGAGTGGTTGTCTGGATAACTTATATTTGTTTTTCTTGGTCGTAGAGGAGGGTGAGAACCCTGGTGCATCATACCACTGCATCTAACTGTTCTTGATATTTTTGACTCCATATGTTTGCCCAGTGACATCCTCAGTGGTGGGTTGTGTGGGTGTTGACAATGAACTGATCCTCACTTCTTCAAAGGGCTGATGTCATGAAAGCAGGACATCCCACCCACCCTCAGTAGCACTTTTGTCACTGGTAGTATGCCCTATGCATGTTCTTCCCCCCAATGGAATGTCCGTCCTAACCTGCCACTGCCTCAGATGCCTTAGCTACTGATTGACCTTGTGTCAACACAGATGTAATCAGGGCAGGTCTATATTATGTGATTGAAGAATCCTTTCTTCAAACTAACAATGGGCAAAACTGCAATTCAAATTGTAGCTTGCTACAGATCACCCACCATGTCCCAGGACCCCCATTCCGCATTTCTGGAAACACTGGGTTAACATAAAGGTCCTACCAAACACCCTAATATTGGGTGATTTCAACTACCCAACCATTAACTGGGAGAACTACTCAAGTACTAACTCCCTTGCCCAACATTTCCTAGAATTTATAAACTCAAATGCCCTGGAACAACTGGTCAACCCTCCCACCAGAAGTGACAACATATTGTACCTGGTCATCACTAACATGGGCGACTGGTGTTCCACAGCAGAGGTCAACCCCAAACTGGTTAGATCTGACCATAAACAAATCACTTTGGATATCCACATTCCGCCCCCACTCCCGAACAAGGAAACCACTGTGAAAAACCTTTCAAAATCAAATTTCACATTACTTAAGACAGAGGTGGAAAGTTTCAAAGCCCCCATGCTAAAGGATAACACTGTCCAAGCTGCAAAATCCTTTACTAATGCATTCTATGGGCACCTACAAGAACGCATGGATCATGCTATCACAAGCAAAACCAAGATTCACTCCTCCAAGAAAAGGAAACCAGTCTGGTGGACCCCTGCCATAAGCAAGCTATACAACAGAAGGAGGAAACTAGTACAGAAATGAGTAAAATCCCAAGAAGGGAAGACATCCCTGATCAATATCAGCAAGAAACTACAATCCCTCATAAAATTGTCCAAGGCGAGCTTTGAAAGAAAACTTGCCAAGGACTCCAAAGATAACCACAAGGCATTCTTTAGCTATGTCAAGAATCTAAGTGGCAATGCTCAGATCTGCTCGGAGTTAGTGCATAATGGCACAAAATACACTGAACCAACCGATATTGCCAGCATCCTGGCAGACAGGTTCAGTGCAAACTTCTCCCGCCTCTCACCCCCAAAAGGGCCCATAACCATACCAGAAGAATGTAGAGCCCCTGAAATCACAGACACTCGGGTTAAAATAGCCCTCTCCAAAGCCAAAAACACAGCATCAATGGGACCGGATGGTGTCCCAGGCTGTGCCCTACATGAGCTCAAAGAAGAACTAGCCCCTCACCTAAATAAATAAAATAAATAAAAATGCTGCCAGACTGAGTTTCACAGGCACAAATCATTCAGGTGTTGATAAACCAAAGGTGTATTTAATGATAAAAATCCACAAGAAAAACAAATAAAATGTGAGCGCTTTCATTAAACAAGTGTTAACTTCATCAGACCTCACCTAAACAAACTGTTCAAACTCAGCCAATCCACAGGCTACGTACCCATAGAGTGGTGCACAGCAACGGTTATTCCACTTCATAAAGGTGGAGCCACAACAGACCCCAGGAACTATCGCCCTATAAGCCTGATTAGTTTGGTCTGCAAGGCTATGGGGCGCATCATCATGGAACTCATTAACAGAGACATTGGGAACCTCCAAACACTGGACCCTACCCAGTTCGGCTTTGTTAAGGGCAGATCATGCCTCCTAAACCTGGTGGACTTCTTTGAGACAATTACCAAGGCTATAGACGAGGGAAAGGTGATACACACAGCCTACCTAGACTTCACAAAGGCCTTCGACACCATTCCCCATTCTGGTATTATAAACAAGCTCACCAGCCTGAATATAAACCCATATGTCACAAGATGGGTTGCTAATTGGCTCACAGACAGAACCCACATGATTAGAGTTGCGGGAGCTATGTCTGACTCTAAACTGGTTACAAGTGGCATTCCCCAGGGCTCAGTCCTAGGACCCCTCCTGTTCGGCATATACTTCTCAGAGGTACAGACAAGCACAGGAGGACTATGGCTGACCAAGTTCGCAGACGACTGTAAACAAGGGCTATAATTGACTCACCGGCTGACACAGACATCCTCCGAAAGGGTCTCACTGAGAAGGATACCTGGTGTCAAAATCATGGCCTCAAGCTAAATGCCAAAAAGTGCATAGTTATTCCCTTTGGAAATAACAAAGTACCCACAAACTACCACATAGGTGGTAGTCCCCTAAATACAGAAAATGTAATAAGGGAACTGGGGACTTAAGTAGATAGTAATCTCTCCTTTGATAATCACATTGTCAAAGTGGTTAGAAAATCCTTTTATGTGGCCCACCTAATCACAAAAGGGTTTGCATGCAGATCAAAAGAGGTCATTGTGCCCCTCTACTCATCACTCATCAGACCCATCATAGAGTACAATGCCCTATTTGGGATGTATCTTACAAGACACCTGCAACAGCTGGAAAGACCACAGAAGTACCTCAACAAGAGGATCACTGGCCTCAAACAGATGTCCTATGCAGGTTGACTGAAGAAACTCCAGCTGTACTTGGTTGCATACCGACTGCTCAGAGGTGATCTCTGCCTGACATACAAGGCTATGTCCAACCCAGAATTGATGGACATGCTCCACCTAAAGAAAACCTTATCCCCTCGAGCCACACGCTCTAGGAATCTAAACTGCACCACAACAATAAATGGGGCGTGCTGGAGGGATAGATTCCTGTCCCAGAGAATTCCCATGCTTTGGAACAAGATTCCAATCTACGTTAGGCAGAGCTCCTCACTAGCACTCTTCAAGAGAAACCTTGATGAGTGGATGGGAAACAGAAAGTTTACCCCGGGGATCACTTCAGTGGCTCTGCTGGACAGAGGCACAGGGAACTAATCTAAGGGGACTGCGAAAGCCAACACATTCTGGCTAGGCTTATAAATGCCTTCGGGCAGATAGCCTAGTACCTACCTGTGAACCTATGAACCTATGAACCTAAGAACACATAGTAATCAACAAACATACAGCGAACGCTGTAAACCGCGAATGGCCATGTCCTCAAATTTTTTCCTCGGGAAAAAATTCACATGGTCATAAAATAAAAAACAAACTTTAAAACACTAATCAAGTAGGGAGCTTCGCCCCCAACACCCCCCGATGTGGGGGGCTGTGTCCCCCACACCCTCCTAACTAAATATATCAACTCTGAGATTGCTATACATTGAAGAAAAGGGCGATTTCCGATAACAGCCAACTTAATTTTTCCCAAGGAAATAATTTGAGGATGTGGCCAATCACGGTTTACAGTGTTCACTGTATATATGTCGATTATTATGTGTTCGAAGAAGAGATTATTTGATCACATAATATAGAACCAATCAGGGCTTTCTTCCTTTATGACATGGCACTGGAGTTGGCTTTGCATAAGAGCCTCTATTTTGGAGGACTTAGAACCAGTGAAAAATAATCTCTTATATGCTGTTTGTGTATTTATTTATTCATTGATTCATTCATTTGTTAACCATATAGGTGTACTGGACCAAGGATGCTTTACAGTCAAGACCCTTGCCTTAATGTCCAGTTAGTCAAAACACAGCAAATACAGTCAATTAAATTAGTTTTAGCTGAACAAATTTGAATTGCAGCTGATATAATGGGGGCATAAAACTGCCACTCACACAAGGGCAGCAGTAAAACGTAATAGCCAAGTGCCCACTAGCAGGGATCTGGTTCCACATAAGTGGTGCCACCCTACTGTAGGCTTTCTCTCCAATCACATGTCTGAATGTTGGCACTTTGAAAGCACAAGCTACGCTAATCTTGTCATCTTTAGCAGCAGCAATGGCTGGTAACGTTTAACATTTGTGCTGGGGGGGACAATATTCAAGGTATGGGAGCTTGTAGGTGTGAGAGGTAAATACTAACTAGCTGTTAGCTTTCCTTAGTGGCACATAATTGTCCTTTAAGAGTTTTAAGAAAATGATGCAGCTACATAACTAGATGAGAGTCATTTGGAACAGATTAGTATTCTGAGTGTAGCTGAGTAGTGTGTTAAGGAGCATTACCTCTAGGTTAGGTATAGATTTATATTCTGAGTGTAGCTGAGCAGTGTGTTAAGGAGCATTACCTCTAGGTTAGGTATAGATTAGTATTCTGAGTGTAGCTGAGCAGTGTGTTAAGGAGCATTTCCTCTAGGTTAGGTATAGATTTATATTCTGAGTGTAGCTGAGCAGTGTGTTAAGGAGCATTACCTCTAGGTTAGGTATAGATTAGTATTCTGAGTGTAGCTGAGCAGTGTGTTAAGGAGCATTACCTCTAGGTTAGGTATAGATTTATATTCTGAGTGTAGCTGAGCAGTGTGTTAAGGAGCATTACCTCTAGGTTAGGTATAGATTAGTATTCTGAGTGTAGCTGAGCAGTGTGTTAAGGAGCATTTCCTCTAGGTTAGGTATAGATTTTTATTCTGAGTGTAGCTGAGCAGTGTGTTAAGGAGCATTTCCTCTAGGTTAGGTATAGATTAGTATTCTGAGTATAGCTGAGCAGTGTGTTAAGGAGCATTACCTCTAGGTTAGGTATAGATTAGTATTCTGAGTGTAGCTGAGCAGTGTGTTAAGGAGCATTTCCTCTAGGTTAGGTATAGATTTATATTCTGAGTGTAGCTGAACAGTGTGTTAAGGAGCATTACCTCTAGGTTAGGTATAGATTAGTATTCTGAGTGTAGCTGAGCAGTGTGTTAAAGAGCATTACCTATAGGTTAGGTATAGATTTATATTCTGAGTGTAGCTGAGCAGTGTGTGAAGGAGCATTACCTCTGGGTTAGGTATATATTTATACTCTGAGTGTAGCTGAGCAGTGTGTTAAGGAGCATTACCTCTAGGTTAGGTATAGATTAGTATTCTGAGTGTAGCTGAGCAGTGTGTTAAGGAGCATTACCTCTAGGTTAGGTATAGATTAGTATTCTGAGTGTAACTGAGCAGTGTGTTAAGGAGCATTACCTCTAGGTTAGGTATAGATTAGTATTCTGAGTGTAACTGAGCAGTGTGTTAAGGAGCATTACCTCTAGGTTAGGTATAGATTAGTATTCTGAGTGTAGCTGAGCAGTGTGTTAAGGAGCATTTCCTCTAGGTTAGGTATAGATTAGTATTCTGAGTGTAGCTGAGCAGTGTGTTAAGGAGCATTACCTCTAGGTTAGGTATAGATTAGTATTCTGAGTGTAGCTGAGCAGTGTGTTAAGGAGCATTACCTCTAGGTTAGGTATAGATTAGTATTCTGAGTGTAGCTGAGCAGTGTGTTAAGGAGCATTACCTCTAGGTTAGGTATAGATTAGTATTCTGAGTGTAGCTGAGCAGTGTGTTAAGGAGCATTACCTCTAGGTTAGGTATAGATTAGTATTCTGAGTGTAGCTGAGCAGTGTGTTAAGGAGCATTACCTCTAGGTTAGGTATAGATTAGTATTCTGAGTGTAGCTGAGCAGTGTGTTAAGGAGCATTACCTCTAGGTTAGGTATAGATTAGTATTCTGAGTGTAGCTGAGCAGTGTGTTAAGGAGCATTACCTCTAGGTTAGGTATAGATTAGTATTCTGAGTGTAGCTGAGCAGTGTGTTAAGGAGCATTACCTCTAGGTTAGGTATAGATTAGTATTCTGAGTGTAGCTGAGCAGTGTGTTAAGGAGCATTACCTCTAGGTTAGGTATAGATTAGTATTCTGAGTGTAGCTGAGCAGTGTGTTAAGGAGCATTACCTCTAGGTTAGGTATAGATTAGTATTCTGAGTGTAGCTGAGCAGTGTGTTAAGGAGCATTACCTCTAGGTTAGGTATAGATTAGTATTCTGAGTGTAGCTGAGCAGTGTGTTAAGGAGCATTTCCTCTAGGTTAGGTATAGATTTATATTCTGAGTGTAGCTGAGCAGTGTGTTAAGGAGCATTACCTCTAGGTTAGGTATAGATTAGTATTCTGAGTGTAGCTGAGCAGTGTGTTAAGGAGCATTACCTCTAGGTTAGGTATAGATTAGTATTCTGAGTGTAGCTGAGCAGTGTGTTAAGGAGCATTACCTCTAGGTTAGGTATAGATTAGTATTCTGAGTGTAGCTGAGCAGTGTGTTAAGGAGCATTACCTCTAGGTTAGGTATAGATTAGTATTCTGAGTGTAGCTGAGCAGTGTGTTAAGGAGCATTACCTCTAGGTTAGGTATAGATTAGTATTCTGAGTGTAGCTGAGCAGTGTGTTAAGGAGCATTACCTCTAGGTTAGGTATAGATTTATATTCTGAGTGTAGCTGAGCAGTGTGTTAAGGAGCATTACCTCTAGGTTAGGTATAGATTAGTATTCTGAGTGTAGCTGAGCAGT
Organism: Protopterus annectens; assembly: GCF_019279795.1. Lineage (NCBI taxonomy): Eukaryota > Metazoa > Chordata > Ceratodontiformes > Protopteridae > Protopterus > Protopterus annectens. The sequence continues at coordinate 884,424,122 of NC_056748.1, read as the reverse complement.
GTGTTAAGGAGCATTTCCTCTAGGTTAGGTATAGATTTATATTCTGAGTGTAGCTGAGCAGTGTGTTAAGGAGCATTACCTCTAGGTTAGGTATAGATTAGTATTCTGAGTGTAGCTGAGCAGTGTGTTAAGGAGCATTACCTCTAGGTTAGGTATAGATTAGTATTCTGAGTGTAGCTGAGCAGTGTGTTAAGGAGCATTACCTCTAGGTTAGGTATAGATTAGTATTCTGAGTGTAGCTGAGCAGTGTGTTAAGGAGCATTACCTCTAGGTTAGGTATAGATTTATATTCTGAGTGTAGCTGAGCAGTGTGTTAAGGAGCATTACCTCTAGGTTAGGTATAGATTAGTATTCTGAGTGTAGCTGAGCAGTGTGTTAAGGAGCATTACCTCTAGGTTAGGTATAGATTAGTATTCTGAGTGTAGCTGAGCAGTGTGTTAAGGAGCATTACCTCTAGGTTAGGTATAGATTAGTATTCTGAGTGTAGCTGAGCAGTGTGTTAAGGAGCATTACCTCTAGGTTAGGTATAGATTAGTATTCTGAGTGTAGCTGAGCAGTGTGTTAAGGAGCATTACCTCTAGGTTAGGTATAGATTAGTATTCTGAGTGTAGCTGAGCAGTGTGTTAAGGAGCATTACCTCTAGGTTAGGTATAGATTAGTATTCTGAGTGTAGCTGAGCAGTGTGTTAAGGAGCATTACCTCTAGGTTAGGTATAGATTTATATTCTGAGTGTAGCTGAGCAGTGTGTTAAGGAGCATTACCTCTAGGTTAGGTATAGATTAGTATTCTGAGTGTAGCTGAGCAGTGTGTTAAGGAGCATTACCTCTAGGTTAGGTATAGATTAGTATTCTGAGTGTAGCTGAGCAGTGTGTTAAGGAGCATTACCTCTAGGTTAGGTATAGATTAGTATTCTGAGTGTAGCTGAGCAGTGTGTTAAGGAGCATTACCTCTAGGTTAGGTATAGATTAGTATTCTGAGTGTAGCTGAGCAGTGTGTTAAGGAGCATTACCTCTAGGTTAGGTATAGATTTGTATTCTGAGTGTAGCTGAGCAGTGTGTTAAGGAGCATTACCTCTAGGTTAGGTATAGATTAGTATTCTGAGTGTAGCTGAGCAGTGTGTTAAGGAGCATTACCTCTAGGTTAGGTATAGATTTATATTCTGAGTGTAGCTGAGCAGTGTGTTAAGGAGCATTACCTCTAGGTTAGGTATAGATTAGTATTCTGAGTGTAGCTGAGCAGTGTGTTAAGGAGCATTACCTCTAGGTTAGGTATAGATTTATATTCTGAGTGTAGCTGAGCAGTGTGTTAAGGAGCATTACCTCTAGGTTAGGTATAGATTAGTATTCTGAGTGTAGCTGAGCAGTGTGTTAAGGAGCATTACCTCTAGGTTAGGTATAGATTAGTATTCTGAGTGTAGCTGAGCAGTGTGTTAAGGAGCATTACCTCTAGGTTAGGTATAGATTAGTATTCTGAGTGTAGCTGAGCAGTGTGTTAAGGAGCATTACCTCTAGGTTAGGTATAGATTTATATTCTGAGTGTAGCTGAGCAGTGTGTTAAGGAGCATTACCTCTAGGTTAGGTATAGATTAGTATTCTGAGTGTAGCTGAGCAGTGTGTTAAGGAGCATTACCTCTAGGTTAGGTATAGATTAGTATTCTGAGTGTAGCTGAGCAGTGTGTTAAGGAGCATTACCTCTAGGTTAGGTATAGATTAGTATTCTGAGTGTAGCTGAGCAGTGTGTTAAGGAGCATTACCTCTAGGTTAGGTATAGATTAGTATTCTGAGTGTAGCTGAGCAGTGTGTTAAGGAGCATTTCCTCTAGGTTAGGTATAGATTTATATTCTGAGTGTAGCTGAGCAGTGTGTTAAGGAGCATTACCTCTAGGTTAGGTATAGATTAGTATTCTGAGTGTAGCTGAGCAGTGTGTTAAGGAGCATTACCTCTAGGTTAGGTATAGATTAGTATTCTGAGTGTAGCTGAGCAGTGTGTTAAGGAGCATTACCTCTAGGTTAGGTATAGATTAGTATTCTGAGTGTAGCTGAGCAGTGTGTTAAGGAGCATTACCTCTAGGTTAGGTATAGATTAGTATTCTGAGTGTAGCTGAGCAGTGTGTTAAGGAGCATTACCTCTAGGTTAGGTATAGATTTATATTCTGAGTGTAGCTGAGCAGTGTGTTAAGGAGCATTACCTCTAGGTTAGGTATAGATTAGTATTCTGAGTGTAGCTGAGCAGTGTGTTAAGGAGCATTACCTCTAGGTTAGGTATAGATTAGTATTCTGAGTGTAGCTGAGCAGTGTGTTAAGGAGCATTACCTCTAGGTTAGGTATAGATTAGTATTCTGAGTGTAGCTGAGCAGTGTGTTAAGGAGCATTACCTCTAGGTTAGGTATAGATTTATATTCTGAGTGTAGCTGAGCAGTGTGTTAAGGAGCATTACCTCTAGGTTAGGTATAGATTAGTATTCTGAGTGTAGCTGAGCAGTGTGTTAAGGAGCATTTCCTCTAGGTTAGGTATAGATTTATATTCTGAGTGTAGCTGAGCAGTGTGTTAAGGAGCATTACCTCTAGGTTAGGTATAGATTAGTATTCTGAGTGTAGCTGAGCAGTGTGTTAAGGAGCATTACCTCTAGGTTAGGTATAGATTTATATTCTGAGTGTAGCTGAGCAGTGTGTTAAGGAGCATTACCTCTAGGTTAGGTATAGATTAGTATTCTGAGTGTAGCTGAGCAGTGTGTTAAGGAGCATTACCTCTAGGTTAGGTATAGATTAGTATTCTGAGTGTAGCTGAGCAGTGTGTTAAGGAGCATTACCTCTAGGTTAGGTATAGATTAGTATTCTGAGTGTAGCTGAGCAGTGTGTTAAGGAGCATTACCTCTAGGTTAGGTATAGATTAGTATTCTGAGTGTAGCTGAGCAGTGTGTTAAGGAGCATTACCTCTAGGTTAGGTATAGATTAGTATTCTGAGTGTAGCTGAGCAGTGTGTTAAGGAGCATTACCTCTAGGTTAGGTATAGATTAGTATTCTGAGTGTAGCTGAGCAGTGTGTTAAGGAGCATTACCTCTAGGTTAGGTATAGATTAGTATTCTGAGTGTAGCTGAGCAGTGTGTTAAGGAGCATTACCTCTAGGTTAGGTATAGATTAGTATTCTGAGTGTAGCTGAGCAGTGTGTTAAGGAGCATTACCTCTAGGTTAGGTATAGATTAGTATTCTGAGTGTAGCTGAGCAGTGTGTTAAGGAGCATTACCTCTAGGTTAGGTATAGATTTATATTCTGAGTGTAGCTGAGCAGTGTGTTAAGGAGCATTACCTCTAGGTTAGGTATAGATTAGTATTCTGAGTGTAGCTGAGCAGTGTGTTAAGGAGCATTACCTCTAGGTTAGGTATAGATTTATATTCTGAGTGTAGCTGAGCAGTGTGTTAAGGAGCATTACCTCTAGGTTAGGTATAGATTAGTATTCTGAGTGTAGCTGAGCAGTGTGTTAAGGAGCATTACCTCTAGGTTAGGTATAGATTTATATTCTGAGTGTAGCTGAGCAGTGTGTTAAGGAGCATTACCTCTAGGTTAGGTATAGATTAGTATTCTGAGTGTAGCTGAGCAGTGTGTTAAGGAGCATTACCTCTAGGTTAGGTATAGATTAGTATTCTGAGTGTAGCTGAGCAGTGTGTTAAGGAGCATTACCTCTAGGTTAGGTATAGATTAGTATTCTGAGTGTAGCTGAGCAGTGTGTTAAGGAGCATTACCTCTAGGTTAGGTATAGATTAGTATTCTGAGTGTAGCTGAGCAGTGTGTTAAGGAGCATTACCTCTAGGTTAGGTATAGATTAGTATTCTGAGTGTAGCTGAGCAGTGTGTTAAGGAGCATTACCTCTAGGTTAGGTATAGATTAGTATTCTGAGTGTAGCTGAGCAGTGTGTTAAGGAGCATTACCTCTAGGTTAGGTATAGATTAGTATTCTGAGTGTAGCTGAGCAGTGTGTTAAGGAGCATTACCTCTAGGTTAGGTATAGATTAGTATTCTGAGTGTAGCTGAGCAGTGTGTTAAGGAGCATTACCTCTAGGTTAGGTATAGATTAGTATTCTGAGTGTAGCTGAGCAGTGTGTTAAGGAGCATTACCTCTAGGTTAGGTATAGATTAGTATTCTGAGTGTAGCTGAGCAGTGTGTTAAGGAGCATTACCTCTAGGTTAGGTATAGATTAGTATTCTGAGTGTAGCTGAGCAGTGTGTTAAGGAGCATTACCTCTAGGTTAGGTATAGATTTATATTCTGAGTGTAGCTGAGCAGTGTGTTAAGGAGCATTACCTCTAGGTTAGGTATAGATTAGTATTCTGAGTGTAGCTGAGCAGTGTGTTAAGGAGCATTACCTCTAGGTTAGGTATAGATTTATATTCTGAGTGTAGCTGAGCAGTGTGTTAAGGAGCATTACCTCTAGGTTAGGTATAGATTAGTATTCTGAGTGTAGCTGAGCAGTGTGTTAAGGAGCATTACCTCTAGGTTAGGTATAGATTAGTATTCTGAGTGTAGCTGAGCAGTGTGTTAAGGAGCATTACCTCTAGGTTAGGTATAGATTAGTATTCTGAGTGTAGCTGAGCAGTGTGTTAAGGAGCATTACCTCTAGGTTAGGTATAGATTAGTATTCTGAGTGTAGCTGAGCAGTGTGTTAAGGAGCATTACCTCTAGGTTAGGTATAGATTAGTATTCTGAGTGTAGCTGAGCAGTGTGTTAAGGAGCATTACCTCTAGGTTAGGTATAGATTAGTATTCTGAGTGTAGCTGAGCAGTGTGTTAAGGAGCATTACCTCTAGGTTAGGTATAGATTAGTATTCTGAGTGTAGCTGAGCAGTGTGTTAAGGAGCATTACCTCTAGGTTAGGTATAGATTAGTATTCTGAGTGTAGCTGAGCAGTGTGTTAAGGAGCATTACCTCTAGGTTAGGTATAGATTAGTATTCTGAGTGTAGCTGAGCAGTGTGTTAAGGAGCATTACCTCTAGGTTAGGTATAGATTAGTATTCTGAGTGTAGCTGAGCAGTGTGTTAAGGAGCATTACCTCTAGGTTAGGTATAGATTAGTATTCTGAGTGTAGCTGAGCAGTGTGTTAAGGAGCATTACCTCTAGGTTAGGTATAGATTTATATTCTGAGTGTAGCTGAGCAGTGTGTTAAGGAGCATTACCTCTAGGTTAGGTATAGATTAGTATTCTGAGTGTAGCTGAGCAGTGTGTTAAGGAGCATTACCTCTAGGTTAGGTATAGATTTATATTCTGAGTGTAGCTGAGCAGTGTGTTAAGGAGCATTACCTCTAGGTTAGGTATAGATTAGTATTCTGAGTGTAGCTGAGCAGTGTGTTAAGGAGCATTACCTCTAGGTTAGGTATAGATTAGTATTCTGAGTGTAGCTGAGCAGTGTGTTAAGGAGCATTACCTCTAGGTTAGGTATAGATTAGTATTCTGAGTGTAGCTGAGCAGTGTGTTAAGGAGCATTACCTCTAGGTTAGGTATAGATTTATATTCTGAGTGTAGCTGAGCAGTGTGTTAAGGAGCATTACCTCTAGGTTAGGTATAGATTAGTATTCTGAGTGTAGCTGAGCAGTGTGTTAAGGAGCATTACCTCTAGGTTAGGTATAGATTAGTATTCTGAGTGTAGCTGAGCAGTGTGTTAAGGAGCATTACCTCTAGGTTAGGTATAGATTTATATTCTGAGTGTAGCTGAGCAGTGTGTTAAGGAGCATTACCTCTAGGTTAGGTATAGATTAGTATTCTGAGTGTAGCTGAGCAGTGTGTTAAGGAGCATTACCTCTAGGTTAGGTATAGATTAGTATTCTGAGTGTAGCTGAGCAGTGTGTTAAGGAGCATTACCTCTAGGTTAGGTATAGATTAGTATTCTGAGTGTAGCTGAGCAGTGTGTTAAGGAGCATTACCTCTAGGTTAGGTATAGATTAGTATTCTGAGTGTAGCTGAGCAGTGTGTTAAGGAGCATTACCTCTAGGTTAGGTATAGATTAGTATTCTGAGTGTAGCTGAGCAGTGTGTTAAGGAGCATTACCTCTAGGTTAGGTATAGATTTATATTCTGAGTGTAGCTGAGCAGTGTGTTAAGGAGCATTACCTCTAGGTTAGGTATAGATTAGTATTCTGAGTGTAGCTGAGCAGTGTGTTAAGGAGCATTACCTCTAGGTTAGGTACAGATTTATATTCTGAGTGTAGCTGAGCCATGTGTTAAGGAGCATTACCTCTAGGTTAGGTATAGATTTATATTCTGAGTGTAGCTGAGCAGTGTGTTAAGGAGCATTACCTCTAGGTTAGGTATAGATTAGTATTCTGAGTGTAGCTGAGCAGTGTGTTAAGGAGCATTACCTCTAGGTTAGGTATAGATTAGTATTCTGAGTGTAGCTGAGCAGTGTGTTAAGGAGCATTACCTCTAGGTTAGGTATAGATTAGTATTCTGAGTGTAGCTGAGCAGTGTGTTAAGGAGCATTACCTCTAGGTTAGGTATAGATTAGTATTCTGAGTGTAGCTGAGCAGTGTGTTAAGGAGCATTACCTCTAGGTTAGGTATAGATTAGTATTCTGAGTGTAGCTGAGCAGTGTGTTAAGGAGCATTACCTCTAGGTTAGGTATAGATTAGTATTCTGAGTGTAGCTGAGCAGTGTGTTAAGGAGCATTACCTCTAGGTTAGGTATAGATTAGTATTCTGAGTGTAGCTGAGCAGTGTGTTAAGGAGCATTACCTCTAGGTTAGGTATAGATTAGTATTCTGAGTGTAGCTGAGCAGTGTGTTAAGGAGCATTACCTCTAGGTTAGGTATAGATTTATATTCTGAGTGTAGCTGAGCAGTGTGTTAAGGAGCATTACCTCTAGGTTAGGTATAGATTAGTATTCTGAGTGTAGCTGAGCAGTGTGTTAAGGAGCATTACCTCTAGGTTAGGTATAGATTAGTATTCTGAGTGTAGCTGAGCAGTGTGTTAAGGAGCATTACCTCTAGGTTAGGTATAGATTTATATTCTGAGTGTAGCTGAGCAGTGTGTTAAGGAGCATTACCTCTAGGTTAGGTATAGATTAGTATTCTGAGTGTAGCTGAGCAGTGTGTTAAGGAGCATTACCTCTAGGTTAGGTATAGATTAGTATTCTGAGTGTAGCTGAGCAGTGTGTTAAGGAGCATTACCTCTAGGTTAGGTATAGATTAGTATTCTGAGTGTAGCTGAGCAGTGTGTTAAGGAGCATTACCTCTAGGTTAGGTATAGATTAGTATTCTGAGTGTAGCTGAGCAGTGTGTTAAGGAGCATTACCTCTAGGTTAGGTATAGATTAGTATTCTGAGTGTAGCTGAGCAGTGTGTTAAGGAGCATTACCTCTAGGTTAGGTATAGATTTATATTCTGAGTGTAGCTGAGCAGTGTGTTAAGGAGCATTACCTCTAGGTTAGGTATAGATTAGTATTCTGAGTGTAGCTGAGCAGTGTGTTAAGGAGCATTACCTCTAGGTTAGGTATAGATTTATATTCTGAGTGTAGCTGAGCAGTGTGTTAAGGAGCATTACCTCTAGGTTAGGTATAGATTAGTATTCTGAGTGTAGCTGAGCAGTGTGTTAAGGAGCATTACCTCTAGGTTAGGTATAGATTAGTATTCTGAGTGTAGCTGAGCAGTGTGTTAAGGAGCATTACCTCTAGGTTAGGTATAGATTTATATTCTGAGTGTAGCTGAGCAGTGTGTTAAGGAGCATTACCTCTAGGTTAGGTATAGATTAGTATTCTGAGTGTAGCTGAGCAGTGTGTTAAGGAGCATTACCTCTAGGTTAGGTATAGATTAGTATTCTGAGTGTAGCTGAGCAGTGTGTTAAGGAGCATTACCTCTAGGTTAGGTATAGATTAGTATTCTGAGTGTAGCTGAGCAGTGTGTTAAGGAGCATTACCTCTAGGTTAGGTATAGATTAGTATTCTGAGTGTAGCTGAGCAGTGTGTTAAGGAGCATTACCTCTAGGTTAGGTATAGATTAGTATTCTGAGTGTAGCTGAGCAGTGTGTTAAGGAGCATTACCTCTAGGTTAGGTATAGATTAGTATTCTGAGTGTAGCTGAGCAGTGTGTTAAGGAGCATTACCTCTAGGTTAGGTATAGATTAGTATTCTGAGTGTAGCTGAGCAGTGTGTTAAGGAGCATTACCTCTAGGTTAGGTATAGATTAGTATTCTGAGTGTAGCTGAGCAGTGTGTTAAGGAGCATTACCTCTAGGTTAGGTATAGATTAGTATTCTGAGTGTAGCTGAGCAGTGTGTTAAGGAGCATTACCTCTAGGTTAGGTATAGATTAGTATTCTGAGTGTAGCTGAGCAGTGTGTTAAGGAGCATTACCTCTAGGTTAGGTATAGATTAGTATTCTGAGTGTAGCTGAGCAGTGTGTTAAGGAGCATTACCTCTAGGTTAGGTATAGATTAGTATTCTGAGTGTAGCTGAGCAGTGTGTTAAGGAGCATTACCTCTAGGTTAGGTATAGATTAGTATTCTGAGTGTAGCTGAGCAGTGTGTTAAGGAGCATTACCTCTAGGTTAGGTATAGATTAGTATTCTGAGTGTAGCTGAGCAGTGTGTTAAGGAGCATTACCTCTAGGTTAGGTATAGATTAGTATTCTGAGTGTAGCTGAGCAGTGTGTTAAGGAGCATTACCTCTAGGTTAGGTATAGATTAGTATTCTGAGTGTAGCTGAGCAGTGTGTTAAGGAGCATTTCCTCCAGGTTAGGTATAGATTTATATTCTGAGTGTAACTGAGCAGTGTGTTAAGGAGCATTTCCTCTAGGTTAGGTATAGATTAGTATTCTGAGTGTAGCTGAGCAGTGTGTTAAGGAGCATTACCTCTAGGTTAGGTATAGATTAGTATTCTGAGTGTAGCTGAGCAGTGTGTTAAGGAGCATTACCTCTAGGTTAGGTATAGATTTATATTCTGAGTGTAGCTGAGCAGTGTGTTAAGGAGCATTACCTCTAGGTTAGGTATAGATTAGTATTCTGAGTGTAGCTGAGCAGTGTGTTAAGGAGCATTACCTCTAGGTTAGGTATAGATTTATATTCTGAGTGTAGCTGAGCAGTGTGTTAAGGAGCATTACCTCTAGGTTAGGTATAGATTAGTATTCTGAGTGTAGCTGAGCAGTGTGTTAAGGAGCATTACCTCTAGGTTAGGTATAGATTAGTATTCTGAGTGTAGCTGAGCAGTGTGTTAAGGAGCATTACCTCTAGGTTAGGTATAGATTTATATTCTGAGTGTAGCTGAGCAGTGTGTTAAGGAGCATTACCTCTAGGTTAGGTATAGATTAGTATTCTGAGTGTAGCTGAGCAGTGTGTTAAGGAGCATTTCCTCTAGGTTAGGTATAGATTTATATTCTGAGTGTAGCTGAGCAGTGTGTTAAGGAGCATTACCTCTAGGTTAGGTATAGATTAGTATTCTGAGTGTAGCTGAGCAGTGTGTTAAGGAGCATTACCTCTAGGTTAGGTATAGATTAGTATTCTGAGTGTAGCTGAGCAGTGTGTTAAGGAGCATTACCTCTAGGTTAGGTATAGATTAGTATTCTGAGTGTAGCTGAGCAGTGTGTTAAGGAGCATTACCTCTAGGTTAGGTATAGATTAGTATTCTGAGTGTAGCTGAGCAGTGTGTTAAGGAGCATTACCTCTAGGTTAGGTATAGATTAGTATTCTGAGTGTAGCTGAGCAGTGTGTTAAGGAGCATTTCCTCTAGGTTAGGTATAGATTAGTATTCTGAGTGTAGCTGAGCAGTGTGTTAAGGAGCATTACCTCTAGGTTAGGTATAGATTAGTATTCTGAGTGTAGCTGAGCAGTGTGTTAAGGAGCATTACCTCTAGGTTAGGTATAGATTAGTATTCTGAGTGTAGCTGAGCAGTGTGTTAAGGAGCATTACCTCTAGGTTAGGTATAGATTTATATTCTGAGTGTAGCTGAGCAGTGTGTTAAGGAGCATTACCTCTAGGTTAGGTATAGATTAGTATTCTGAGTGTAGCTGAGCAGTGTGTTAAGGAGCATTACCTCTAGGTTAGGTATAGATTAGTATTCTGAGTGTAGCTGAGCAGTGTGTTAAGGAGCATTACCTCTAGGTTAGGTATAGATTAGTATTCTGAGTGTAGCTGAGCAGTGTGTTAAGGAGCATTACCTCTAGGTTAGGTATAGATTAGTATTCTGAGTGTAGCTGAGCAGTGTGTTAAGGAGCATTTCCTCTAGGTTAGGTATAGATTAGTATTCTGAGTGTAGCTGAGCAGTGTGTTAAGGAGCATTACCTCTAGGTTAGGTATAGATTAGTATTCTGAGTGTAGCTGAGCAGTGTGTTAAGGAGCATTTCCTCTAGGTTAGGTATAGATTATAGATTTATATTCTGAGTGTAGCTGAGCAGTGTGTTAAGGAGCATTACCTCTAGGTTAGGTATAGATTAGTATTCTGAGTGTAGCTGAGCAGTGTGTTAAGGAGCATTTCCTCTAGGTTAGGTATAGATTAGTATTCTGAGTGTAGCTGAGCAGTGTGTTAAGGAGCATTACCTCTAGGTTAGGTATAGATTAGTATTCTGAGTGTAGCTGAGCAGTGTGTTAAGGAGCATTACCTCTAGGTTAGGTATAGATTAGTATTCTGAGTGTAGCTGAGCAGTGTGTTAAGGAGCATTACCTCTAGGTTAGGTATAGATTTATATTCTGAGTGTAGCTGAGCAGTGTGTTAAGGAGCATTACCTCTAGGTTAGGTATAGATTAGTATTCTGAGTGTAGCTGAGCAGTGTGTTAAGGAGCATTACCTCTAGGTTAGGTATAGATTTATATTCTGAGTGTAGCTGAGCAGTGTGTTAAGGAGCATTTCCTCTAGGTTAGGTATAGATTAGTATTCTGAGTGTAGCTGAGCAGTGTGTTAAGGATCATTACCTCTAGGTTAGGTATAGATTAGTATTCTGAGTGTAGCTGAGTAGTATGTTAAGGAGCATTTCCTCTAGGTTAGGTATAGATTTATATTCTTAGTGTAGCTGAGCAGTGTGTTAAGGAGCATTACCTCTAGGTTAGGTATAGATTAGTATTCGGAGTGTAGCTGAGTAGTGTGTTAAGGAACATTACCTCTAGGTTAGGTATAGATTAGTATTCTGAGTGTAGCTGAGCAGTGTGTTAAGGACCATTACCTCTAGGTTAGGTATAGATTAGTATTCTGAGTGTAGCTGAGCAGTGTGGTAAGGAGCATTACCTCTAGGTTAGGTATAGATTAGTATTCTGAGTGTAGCTGAGCAGTGTGTTAAGGAGCATTACCTCTAGGTTAGGTATATATTAGTATTCTGAGTGTAGCTGAGCAGTGTGGTAAGGAGCATTTCCTCTAGGTTAGGTATAGATTAGTATTCTGAGTGTAGCTGAGCAGTGTGTTAAGGAGCATTACCTCTAGGTTAGGTATAGATTTATATTCTGAGTGTAGCTGAGCAGTCTGTTAAAGAGCATTTCCTCTAGGTTAGGTATTAGAAGGCTGAAGTCTGCAGCTCTCCATCTGCCATATAAGGTGCTAAGTGACCTTGTAACTAAGCCTAAGGTTCTACAGAACATTAACCACACATACTTCAATGTGGCACTTGAAAGACAAGGGAGTGTCTAGCCAGACTTCCAAATATTTAAAAAGATCAACTTGAGTTAAATCAAGCTCTTTGGAATCAATGATGCACAGTCTACAAATTTCTAGGTGGAATTAAAAGCCATTATTGAAGTTTTGGACTCTTAACTCTTAACTTATAACACAGTGCCCACCCCTAGTGCTTCTTCAATTCTATTTTCAGATTCATTTGAATTCTTTCTTGGGAAGGATGAGATTTCATCAAGGTAAAGTCATCACCATACATTAAGTAGGAATCCAGGGTTTCAGGACAGCACATAGATTAATAGGAAGAATAAAGCTGACAGCAACAGTGAACACCCAGCGACTCCAGCTTCTAGGGTTCCGGCAGTGGACTGGTAGTGTCACTCAAAACATTGTGTCAGGCAAGGCTGTGGAATTACCAGACAAAACTATCCTTATAGCTAATACATATAAGGTTAGGTGTGAGTACAGACTGCTATACCACGTTAAAGTCCATCTTTATGTCTAGAAAGATTCACTTGTTAGTTGGTCCTTTTCAGTGGTAGAAAAGAAGTGGCCCCTAACACAACAGATAGCAGTCTCACTATTAAATCCTTATGAAATCATGCTAACCCTGAGCAAGCAAACGTTAACATGGTTAGGAACCTGTGTATACAAAACAGTTTCAAAGTGTTTGCTGATTATGCTAAGATTTACAGTAATTTCAAAGGGCTTCTCATCCAGCTTAAATGCTTCTTGCCTCTTACCTTTCTGATGTAGAAAGTCAGTAGGGTGCTAGCAAGTGCAGATAGGTATGTGTACTGAGACTGGTTCCATGTTGGGGGGAGGGACTTCAGGGTCATCTTGTACTGCATTTGTTTATGTTATGGTTACTACAACCAGATACCACTTTTGGTCTGACCAGTGACTTCTCTAATTGCCTTCCAGAACAGTTTAGGATGGTTTATCAGCACAGATGTTTTTTCTAATCTGGCTTGCTTTGGCTACATTAGTGGCAACCCGATAGTTCTTACTGATGAAAAAAATAATATTAATAATTATTGAGGCCTTTGGGCTTCTTTATACTTTTGCCAAGCTGGTTTTCTTTCTTAAGATAATGTCCTGATATTATTGGATCCAGTGACACTTATTACTTGAGTCTTCAGAGCCAGGGAAAAAAAAACCTGCTGAATCTGTTTCTGTTAAGGAATACTTCTAGGACCCTGAGAGAAAGAATACTTTTACATGTAAAATGCATTTCAGTTTAGATCATCACGGCTTAATAGTAATGCTGATTTCATTCTATCAAGGACAGCTCTGCACTCACTGTAGTAAGCCCTAGGTTTAAGAGTCATAAGTGAATTATATAGAGGAGGTCAGACAGAGATCACAACACATATGAGTGAACCTGCAAAAAAAGGGATTTGATGAACATATTAGTGAAGACAACATCAAGTATGGGACTAGTATCCTGAAAAAGATTAGAGCTAGAAGGATCACTCATGATATGGACAGTAGCCTGTTCAGGACAGCATTGTTTAGGCCAATCATATTTACATCAACATTTCCTACATTTATGCAGTTGTTTCTTTCAGTGTGAACTTGAATTCTCTAAGAAGGTCCTTGAGCATCGTGGTTGCTGATTGGCGTGATGTAACCTACAGCAATAAACTGTTTGATGTGCCACCCAAATTAAGATCTGCAGTGACGTAAATGGTAGCTCCATCACTCATGGTAGAACTCTTAACAAAAAGTCTGACTTCCTGGTTTTCTCTTTAATCACTGTCAGCACACCACATCTAGATCTTTAGCCTGGCCTATTGTCAGCTGTTCTTTGAAGGTGATTCTCAGAAAGTGCAGCTGTCATGTCTAAGCCACGTGATTCAGTAATGCCCAATACATCTGGCTATTTTTGCAACACTTATTTTTGTTGTTTATACTATTAAAATTTATCAGGGCGGTTTTACGTTTTTTGGGGGGAGTTGTGGGATTCATTCTTAGGTGACAATTTGTAATATAGTCAGTGAGAGAATTTGATTTGAATGCAAGGAAATATCAGGGATAGGGTGCACCTGTTCTAAGAAGTTTGCAGACAGTGAGATAAAAAGGGTACCGTTATTATTAACCCAAGTGAGTTCAAGGATGAATGAAATGCAACTATCTTCTGTCTATATTCCCTAGCATCACACAAAGTATTATGTTGAACTCGCTTGAACCACTATTCCCCAGGGTGCCTCCTTACAAATAGTTTAGCCCTAACCCCGTCTCCATTGCCAAAACTACTTTACGACTACTAAATGAAAAGCACAAACAGTCAAATGCCAGTCAGGTGGCATTTAGTAACATCTGATCTGATAATTCTAGGCTCACACTAAGTTTCCAGTCTTCTTGAGTCTGACATGGTCACAAAAAAGAAATGCATAGCTTTAGAAACAAAGATATTGCAGAAGTTTTAGACTGTAAAAAACAACACACACACTGCCTCCTTGCTTGAGAGATGTATTAATTGCTGCTGACTTGCAAAGTAGCTAAAATAACTATTAAAAAACAAGAAATTGCAGCATAGAATGCCACAAACCATTTTAATCAAGTTTAAGCACTTTCATTTTTTTGTTTTTTTACTTAGTTATTTAATACGCTGTTTTGTGGAAGGTGTTTTTGGTTAAAGTAGCTAAAATGTTATCTAACTTCAAATTCTGAGAAGCCAAAAAGACACCAGCTAATATCAATTAATTTAGTGAAAGCTGGAAAGACCATTAACATGAACTACAGTCCAAGTCTGAAGGTTATGTATAAGGATGCGGCTTACACAACTTCTCTTTGTCTTGTAATTCTGATGCATTTTCATAGTAATAGGAATCATTGTTTAACGTTTGTGCAGCACAGTAGGAATAGATGTTCAATAGGATATTTCCATACCCATAGGTATACTGTTGGGGCATCATCTTACTGATGGCACTTACATTTAAGTAAAAAAAAAAAAAAAAAACAGAAGAAAACTGACCAATGTATACCCAAACTGCAAAGTAAACATGACCAGAGTCAGCTCTCTGATCAAACAGGCCAAAAGAAGAGTCCCAAGGTAGTGCTTCTAATAACAACCAGAGACTTCACATGAGAAGTATTCTAGTATAACTTTTTCTTGTACTAGTTTACACTTCATGCATTGAGAATAAATGTGCTTGCAGGTAGAGACGGTAAACAGGCACATGTAGAACTCACCCACTTATGCACAACTAAATCTGTCTGTATGCAAATAAAGACACTAAAGGAAGAATGCCGTAATATGTATTAGGAGGGTGAGGGGAACAGTGCTAAGAAAGGAAAATGGCAGATTTGTATAGTGCACCTGCTATAAGGAACCATATGTTTCTACTGTATAGACACACTGAAGGGGCTAGCACATATTAGACTGAATAGTGATGCATTGTGAAAGCCCAGTATGGTGCATCTCAAAGATGATGGAACATACACAACAATGTCCTACTTCTTTTTGGCAGCATTGATTTGTTAGTTCCATGTCTACTGTGGTACTTAATGGCATTCTCGGACATTATATGTTTTCACTGACTTTGTCACTGGCTTCTTGAGCCATAGACAAACCATTTTATTTAAAACTGCAGTTATGAAATGGGAAGAAGTTGTTTCAAACGTTTAGACTTTAATACTGCAAACCAAAGATGGAGAGTAACTAGAAGTTTTGTGTTAGGAGGATGTTCAAATTCAGATGGGCCAGGAGATAAAAATTTAGCTTAAATTCTGTTTTGGTGTCTGTTGAATCATTAATGTTTAGCTACTGAACTGTGACCACCCCCTTTGTCCATATGGCCTCCAACACCTGTCTTATGCGGACAGGCTCAAATCACTATTACTCTACTCGGTATTTTACAGATTGCTCAGAGGTGATCTGTGTCTCGCCTACAAGGCAGTATTGGACCCTGCCCTACTAGAGATACTCCATATCCATAAATCTAATTCCTTGTGCATTACCCACTCAGAAGGCCTAAATCTAATATACATCAACAAAACCTGCTAGAGAGACAGGTTTGTCTCTCAGAGGCTGCCCTGTCTCTGGAGCAGACTTCCCATACATGTCAAACAGAGTACCTCGCTGACCCTCTTCAAGCGCAACCTTGATGAGTTGATGGGAAACCACAAATTTGTCCCAGGAGTTCCACCTCTGTCCCTCATTGACAGGGGTGACTGGTGCAAACTGAAGTTTCTTTTTTGGGGATAAACTCTTGGCTAGGCTTGTAAAGGGCCCCAGGGCAATTAGCCTAGTGACCTTCTATGATCCTATGGTATTACTTGACCTAGATTGGTTCTGGGCTGCAATGTCAACACTTTAGTCAGACAGTGAGCCTTGCTCAAATCCTTTCCAAATGACTTTGTGTACTTGAAAAATGGATGCAAGGAAGCCAGGTCTTTGGAGTTTAATACAAGATATTAATGCCTTCACTTACCATCACAGAATATTTGCAGGCATTGATTAGATGTTTTAAATTTCATAATTAAAGTAAAAAAGGATGTCAACGTCCAGCGTGATGAACAGTTTATATAGACAGCACATTTTAAAGTCCCACAACAATTAAATTAGAAGAAACAGTCTGACATGAACTTTCTAGCAGTGAGAAAGACAAAAATAGTAAGTCCCCACTTTTGAAAAGACTGTATGAACAAAAGCTACAAAGTAAGGTTGACCATGATGTACTCACAGGTTAAACAGTGCAAGATTCAACACCAAAGCAGGAATGCTGAAGATAGCCAGGGCAGTGGAAAGCTGATGGGATTTTACAGTAAATTGATGGTTTAAAGTGAACATCTCCACCATAGCTAACAGATAGTATTTGAGCTTCAATAAAAACAAAGCTAAAAATTAAAAAAAATGAAAGATATAAAAATGAAGATTAGGTATATCAGCAATTCATCTACTGGTATGGTGCAGTGTTCAAGGTGACATGGGAGTGGAGGAGGTCTAAACTAAGATCAACAAAGTGATGAACAGCATGTCTTTGGAATATGTTGCAATACACTGACACCCGTTTACAGAGTTGCTAAAAGTATTTCCATCAATAGAAAAGAGAAGGCTCACCTCACTTCAGCTTTTGAAAGTGACAACCACAAAATCATTCTTAGTCAACTTTAAACAGGATGGTTTTCAAACTATTTTAGCAACAAGACATTCAAAATGCTATCTTGTAAGCTAATAAATTTTGAAGAAGGAATCTTCACTGCCTGACTCCCAAAGGGTTCATCCTGGTAACTGCACTGCTCTGCTTATTTATAAATGAAATCACCAACACAGTTCCCTCAGACATAATTACACTATATGCAGAAATTATTTTTCACAGGCCTGGCATGTCTACTACACATGTAAAAATAAAACTCAATCAGATTTCTGATTGTACCACTACATCAGTAACAACAACCTTACTCTTAACAGTACTAAAGCAGCCTTAATGTTGTTTGGGATACCACAAAAATTAGCTGCAACTATCCTTTTACCACCACAAGCCCCCAACAGAATACTGATAACATATACATTCTGTGTAATGAATATCTTGGCCTAACCCTTGATCTCACCATGGTAGACCAGGTTAAACTCTTAGCTTAAAGTCTGCAACACCATATTTAACCATCTCATTCCACAGTCATGATGGGCCATTTACTGTTATTTATCCCATAACTCAGTTATACTGTCCTGATTATAACCCTGAACGTCTCACATAACACGTACATTATTCAAACTTCTATTAACATAGTAGGATACAATTTCAATCTTTCCCTTCGATACTAGCGCTACTTTACCTCCTTCCAAATAATCTAGATTCCTGACACAGCTCCAGCAGTCTTACTGCTCTCTACCTTTACCTTTACATTAGTGTAAGACAGCTACGGTCAGTCTCTGAAGAACAAGCTCAAGGCCACAAAATTCACTACTGTGTTAGGACACAAAAACAAAAGCAACCTTATGATGGCTGTAAGGGGAAAATGCATTCAGGAAAACTGCACCAGAAAACTGGAGCCTCCTTCCAGACGATCTTAGAAAATAAACATGAACATTACACTCCTCATTTAAAACAAATAAGTTAGCCAAACTTACTTTTGCAACTGCTTTTTATACAATGTGATAAACAGTGGCTTATCCCAGTGTTATGTCAGTTACCTCTAACCAGAAAACCGAGGCTCAAACTTAACTGTTGATTCATCTATGTTGTACATAAGTAACTAGATATCAGAAACTGCCTTGTACATATGTATCTAACACTACAGCATTATAAACATTTGTTTTCTGTCATATCAGGCAGAATATTAATTCTTAATAAGTTCTTATTTAGATATTTATTATGAGTTGTACTGTGTTACAGAGTAATAAACTGTTGCCTCTCTCAAACTCCATCCGGCCGCCATTATGTAAGCAAAATTTAACCATGCAAATGTATTTTTTTCAAATAATTGTAGCATTGTGAACTGCACCATAAATTTTACCATGAACAGTATATTTCTGCCTTTGTGCTCAGGTTGTGCTTCAAAGGGTTCTCACTCCCATCTACCAATCAGTCTCACAAAATTAAATATTTAAAATAAGAGGTGTGTCAGCCTTTACCAGCACTAGAACCAGTAGAAAAAAATGTGGCTTAGTTGCACGGCCTGTGGCATAATACTGTATTTTAGGGATTTGTGAGGAAATTTAGAGTGATTTAGAATGAGGTCTAAGAGCTGAGTCATCTAGCAGACACAGAGGAGGGAGGCATTGCTCGGCTGGAGGGGTGTTGCACAGAGGCAAGTGGCGGAGGAGTAGCAAGGATAGAAACAGTGATGAACATATGGTCTAGTGGTTAAAGTTCGTGTTTTTCAAACAGGTGGTCTGGGTTCAACTGTCAGTCTAGGAATGGGCCACTCTTTGCAGGGAGGAGTTGGCATAATGGTTAAGATCTTTTCCTCACAGATACAAGGTACAGAGTTTGTTTCTGACCTCTGGTTATTGGCTAGGCTTGTAATAGCCTGCAGATTGATAGTGTAGTACTTGCCTATGAACCTATGAATTTGGAGGTAAACCAAGACAGAAGCTGGCCATATAAAACAGCATGGGGAAGTCATGACTGGAGCCAGCCAGACAGTTGGAACAGGATAAGAAGAAAGGAAAAGAACAAACGTTAAGTAGCAATAAACTGAAAAAAATAAAACAGCAGTTATGGGAGGAGGTAAACATAACTGGTGGGAGAGGATAAAGGATGGATAAGCCCTGATAGCAGAGACTAGGGAGAAAGAAGTAGAAAATAAAGCAAATGTGGCTGATGAAAGAGTAAGAAGTATAAACAGGAAGGACATAAAAGTAGGTGCCAAAATTAAACAGGAGGAGGAGCATGGAGAGAAAATAGGTAGAGAATGAACATCCAACTAAGTGATGGTTCAAGTTACATCAAAGAGTTTCTAAAAGGGAGATAGGACAAACAGATAAACCAGGGGAGGGTATAGGAGGTCCAACTACTTAGAGGTTCAGTAAAGACTGGAATTAAGTAGTACAGCAGAGAGGATGAGGAGAAGTTAATGAAAGTTGAGATGGTCATGGAAATGACATTATCCATGGCAGTGCAAGCCGTGAGCAGCCTGGTTACAAGAAGCGGCATGCAGCCACACATAGTAGTCTCACTGGGGGGAGGGCATTTGACTGAATAGGACACAGATGGCTCTGTAATACAAGTCATGAAGTTGGCTGTTGATTCAAGAAGACACATACTACGTTAGCCTCCTCAGAAGTACCACCAGTGTTACAATGAAACAAAGATATAAAGGATAGATTTCAATAGCATAATGTCTGTTTCATTGAGTGGAAAACAGAAGAGGATCTTAAGGTAGTTGAAGACTGGCTGGGGGACTATGAAGATAGTGGTTCCTACAGTAGAGAAATTTGCCATCTGATTCCTCAGGTGATTAAAGTACCGAAGGAAGAACTAGGAAGGTGTAGTGTCAATCCATAAGGAAGGCCCTTCCACAGACATCAATAATAGATCCACATCATAAGTACCTTGTGTAGTAGGTGTGGTTACAAACCTGAGCAATGAATTTACTCAAACTTGAAGGCCATGTTATGTGTATGTACTTTGGTCTTTCTTTCTTGTTACAGAGACCTTGCACTTTTATTCTCCTTGACGCTGCACCATAAGCAAAGTCTAATGCATCTGTGGTGACTGATTGCTTTGGAGCAGGATGGGAGAAGGGGAGTCCTGGGTTCAGGGATATTTGTTGTCTCCACCAAGTGGTTGCCCTTTTCACAAATCCCAGAACTGGAATTTGAAAAGATAAAGTATGTTGGTGCTGGGATCAAAGAGTCTTTGGATACCATTGTATCTTTCTCATATAGAAGTTTACTAGAGGAATCATGAGATTCATTGAAGTCATGAGACCCAGAATCCTGAGATATTCCCTCGCAATGACTGAAGTCTGAGTGGGAAACCCCTAGAATAGATTTAAATATAGAACTATCTTTTTGTGGAAGAAAACATCTTTGTTTTGAGGTGTTTAGCAGACACCACAGGAACACAATACTGTATGACAGAGTTAAAAAAGACTTCTGTAAGCTCGTTGGAATCCTAGCCTGTGTAGGTGATTTCTTACCCAAGTGAGAGACTCCTGACACATAGGAAAAGAGTCTGCAAAGATAAGCAAGCCATCTAAATGTGGACAAAATGTGAATATCCCCATAGCCTGCAATAGGCTATGAGAGGAGCTAGACACTTTGTGAACACTGTTGGACCAGTAGATAACCTAAAGAGTAAAACAGAAAATTGATATTGTGATCCAGACACACAAAACCTTAAGAAACACAAGAAATCTGGATGAACAGGAATGTGATGATAAGCATATTTTAAATCTAAGGTTACTAAAAAGCTCAAAAGAGAAAGAAGAGGTAATACATTGTGAAGTGAGAGCATTTTGAACTTGTGCACTATCACAAACTGGTGTAGGAAAGAAAGATCCAGAATTGGCCTCCAGGTATTCACTTTCTTTGGCAATAAAAACATTCTTGAATAATATCCTTTTCCCAGCTAGCAAGGAGGAACTGTTTCTATTACCCCCTATGACAGCATGTGTGATAGGACAGGAGGAAACAGAAGGGTTTGGTTTGGCAGATGTAGAAAGGAGATATTTCTTCCCACTGTCATTTGTAGCATTGTTGAATTAGCCTTAAATCCTATTTGTCTGAAACAATCTGTTGCCAAACAGAGAAAGCGAGACTCAGATTTTCTGGGGGGGGATAAGAGACTGCCAAGTTGGGGGATGGGAGCAATGTCCCTTCTATAGTCATTCTGCTTTATTTGAATGTTCTTTGTTCGGGGGGATCCTGCTTTATTTTTTTAAACTACCGGTCATTGCTTTTTAAATATCTGCTTACCAGCATATTGCAGAAACTAATAATTAAAAGGTAATCAAAAAATCCTCTAGACTGACAGTTTAACTGCATTGACAGGGACTTCATCAGAACTACAGCTCAAATTATATATATGTATGTATTTGTCAGCAACATGCATAGTTTTGACAAGTATTGAATGGAGATTTGTGCAAGTAATTGTATGAGTTTATGATGACACGTGAGAGGAAAAAAACTATACAATGTAAAGTGTAATGTGAACTGTATTTCAGATGAAGTCACTATCAATACTGGAGAGAAAAGCACTAAGCTTTGTGGATATTTTACTATTAAACTGCCATTCTTGTGGATTTTTTGGCCACCTTTTAATTATTGGTTTTGGTTTGCTTTGAGCCAGAAGTGGTTTAAAATGCTGAGACTGTTATTTTTTTTGTTTGCTAAATTTGGATGAGGGAGCAAAAAATCCCCTGGAAAATTTAGAGAAAGAGGGCAGAAAATCTGAGAGGTCCTCTAAACCAGCTTGCCTCTGACATCACACATTTTGATAACCTGTGTAATAGAGGGACCAAAAAAAAAATCTCTATCCAAAGGAAAATTCAGAATTTCAATTTTTGCATCTTCTAGGCAGAGCTGGATCCAGAAATAGGTGCCCTAGGCAGCTGCCTAGGGCCCAACAGCTGTGAGTGGGCCTGCTTTCCATCACATTTACCTTTTTTAATTAAAAAAACAAACAAAAAATACATGTATTTGTTAAGGGTGTTGTTCTTTAAGAATGCACTTTGCATCCCTGCATGTGTCATTGTATACACCCTCTGCATCCATTGCCATCCACACACCTGTTGCTTGCTTCTATCATTTCATTCAGCACATGGAATTTAAATACAAGAAGATGTGCATGCTGCATGCGTCTTCCATGTGTGGAATGTAGACACCACATTTTGCTGTCTGTAGCTACTTCTTTCATCCATGAAATTAAGCAGAATGCATGGAAGGTGAGTGTGTGTGTGTGTGTGTGTGTGTGTGTGTGTGTGTGTGTGTGTGTGTGTGTGTGTGTGTGTGTGTGTGTGTGTGTGAAATGCCCTAGTTAGGGATGCCAGGTTAGGTAATTTCCTCAGTCTCAAACACTGTACTGGAGACAAGAACCTGAATCCCCTACACCAACTAACAAGCTACTTCTTGTTGTTGTTGCGTCTTTGGCTTTTCCCAGTTAGGGGTCACCACAGCGGAACTCCGGTCCGCTAATGATTGGCAGTAGATTTTTACGTGCCGAGTTGCCAGCCCTGATGCACAACCTTCAATGAAGGTACACCCATTCACACATGTCTCCACACAGAAGATGCTTTAGCTGAGAATCGAACAGGACAACGTCTTACTGTGAGGCGACAATGCTACCACAGCACCACCACTGCAGTAAAAATATAATTTTCACTGCATTTTCAAGGAAATGAGTTTCACTACATTATCCAGGAAATGTGAGCTTCAGTGCATTTTCAAGAAATTGTGAGCTTCAAGGGAAGACAAGTTTACTTAGGCTCATAGGTGTATACTAGGCTGATGACTGCAAGGGCCTATAGTTTGAAAATAGCCTAAAGGTAAACTTTATCTGCCACCGACAAGATGCATTGTCATTGGATGTGAATTTCAATGTTATTTCAATGAATGTGAGTTTCAAGGGCAGAGAAGTTTACTGCTGCTCATGCTAAATCTGTTTGCAATGTGCAACCGTTTTGTTTCACAAATGGTGACCACTATTGTGCTATAGAATTTAAACAGGTAGCATGCTTGCTTTTGATGCAGAAGGCAGTGGGTTCTATTCCCACATCATGTTGCTGGATTATTAATACTGTATAGTACTTTAAGTGGGGGAGGTGCTGTAGTTCTGAGAATATCCTTCTTTGGATGAGAAGCCTAGTAGCTATGAACCTGTTGTTGGTCTGCCATCCATTTCCTATTGCAATGTTACAGGCTTATCAATTTTTTTAATGTAACTTAGGCAATTTATTCTTTAAGGGCAACGGGTACTGAATTTGTAGATGAAACACTGAAATATAAAGTAGATTGCTAGCAGCAATCTCTTCATTAGTTACAGATCTCTTTAATATGGAATTATTCAGGTGACTTTACATCTGCAGAGATTATGCATATTGACCGACATTGACTGATATTGGTATTTGTAATGACAGAAGTTTGAGGGGCCTTTAATGGTCAAAATACTCTGAAATGGGCAGTTTTGTCATTACTGGTTTATACTTTTTATTTCATTGCTTACTGGAAAAATGTTCAAAACTACAAATTTAAAACACACTCAAAACAAGTGGCACTGTATTATACAAGGAATATAATTTAATACAATCAGAAAAGTGAATGAAAGAAAGCACGCACATATGCATGATTCTAAAAATGTGTGCAAAGGACCTATCATTTGAAAACAGCTCAAAAGTGAACTTTAGCTGCCCCTGGCCCGATGCATTTTCTTTGAATGTGGGTTTCAATGCTGTTTCAATGAGCGTGAGTTTCAAGGGCAGAGAAGTTTACTGTTAATTCTAAGTCTGTTCTCATTGTGAGACTGTATTGTTTTGTTTAGCAAATGTCTACCATGTTCATGCTATAAAATTTGAAATACCAGTTTTAAATTAATTCCAAATATCTTCAATCATTGTAGAAGTAAAGCAGAAATAATATGCACACTGAGAGGTTTGAACAGTGTTTATGGCAAACAGGGAGAAATATCCATGTGATAGGACAGTGGAATGGCTGCGGAGTGGGGGTGGGGGGTGGGAGGGGTACTGAGTATGGGGTTCCCTGATCCATTACCCTGCCTAGGGCCCCATTTGACCATATTCTGGCTCTGGTTTTGAGAACACAGCCAGGCAAACCTCTTGGATGCAGTATCTACAGAGTTATATACACACTTTAAACAATGAGTAGTGACCTAAGAAATGGAAGAAATTAAATACTACAAAGCATTTTTCCTACAAGAGGGAAATACAGATAAAACATTTTTCATACTTACACTTGCGGAAGAAGGTAAGTCCACTCCAAGTACTGTAGTTCCTTTTCTTTAATATAGCACAAGCAAAAATAATAAAAAATAAAAAAATACAGTTGTTTTATGGGTCTATATCACAACATTGAAGTGTCAAAACTTAGAATGTTATAACATCGAACCCAAAACCACGAAAGCTGAAAACCTCGAAGACTGAGAACAGCGATTTTTTTACCTGGGGAAAAAATCGCTGTTCCAGTACAAAACGCGAAACACACGAACACTACAAACTATTTCTAATGTGGGGGTGAAGCTCCCCACACCCCCAACGTGGGGGGCTGTGCCCCCCACCCCCTACTTAAATATACCAACTCTGAGATCACACCACAGTGGAGGAAATAGCGAAGCCGCAGAAACAGCCCTTCAAATTCTTTCCCTAGGAAAGAATTCGATGTTCCACAGCTTCGATATTTTCAGTCTTCGAGGTTTCAAGTTTGAGGTTTTGGTATTTGAACTTTTCAGCATTTGAACTTTTGATATACACACTTGTTTTATCATCTACTTCAATATACATTCTGTATTTTTTATTTTTTATTATTTTTGCTTGTGCTATATTAAAGGAAAGGAACTACAGTACTTGGAGTAGACTTACCTTCTTCCGCAAGTGTCTTGGATTGTTGTTTGGTCTCCTACTTTTCCTGGTTTTATACTTTCACAATTAGTCAGAATAAACTTTAACACATAAGCCTTACACTGTAAATACTAAAAATCAAACCTGCAGAAGCATACATTTTTTTTCTTAATATTTATCAATAGCTTTACCATCTTTTTCAAGATGAAAAATATTAGAATTAACAAAATGCTTGACAGCAGCAGAATTGACTAAAGTTATAGCTGCTGAGTCAGGTGTGGAATGAGTGTATCAAAACTTGAAAGAAAGACTGAAGAACTTTGTACATTCTATCTGCTTTCTTAGGTGCAGAAGTATGGCTGTCAGGGAATCCATTGGCTGTGACAAACGCATCCTCTGGTGCTGATAGGACAAGTGGGGTGGGTGAAGATTCTAGGAATTCCACTTGTAACATCTCATAGTATTTTCTAAGGGACTGAGAAACCTCAGTGTTATCTCAGTGAAAATATTGCTACATTCTGGAAATACTCTGAGAAAAAGACAGAATTCCTCACAGGCAGATTCAAATGCCATAAATCAAAAATCTGCGGAGGAAAAACGTGCATATGTACCATCACATTCTTTTATAGATTTAAAATCCTGAACCTCTTCAGAACAAAAGGAATCTCTTTTTCTTTTACCAGAAACCACCTTATAAGAGGGGTCAATAGTCTGTACTAGACCCTGAACCAGTCGTAGTAAACTACTCTTTTCCACTGGAAATGGCGCGCAAGAAGATAAATGTTTGGCTTCCTGTTTTTTTTTTTTTTTTTTTTTTACAGGAAAACTGAGACAAACAGGTATATGAATGGATGCAACAGCTTCCCTAGGGATGGGCATGACATTCTGGTTAGACAGGGGCACCTTCCCTTTCTCAGGACCAAAAACAGTGGCTCTCTCTTGCCCACTAAGGGGACCCCAACAGCTGCAGAGGACATGGCTAACCCCTGGTCTATAGTGACTGTATGTACAACATCAGAGGGATCTGGTGAAAAAGGTGAGTGGTTTGATGAACAAGCTTTGGCCACAACACAATCACCCACCTGGGCTGAGACAAATTACTGACCTGCTGTGGTGGTAAAGGCTATTTAAGTAACTTTCTTTTTGCGCCTGGAAGAAGGACTGGTAGTTGGTCCTGGAAAATCAAACAAAGGTTCTACACCTAATGAGGAAAAAAGACATGAAAGCAGACATAATTATTCTATGACATGATTACTAAGAGGTTATCCATTCCGAAAGAAAAAACAGGGTAAGGATTCAGGACTTTAGTCAAAAAAGTGTGCAGAATAGTGAAATGCAAGTAACAGCAGTTGGCAAAGCAACATAACTTAAATCCTATCATGTCATTGACTTGTATTCTCAAGTTTGTTTAATAAATTCATGTATACCTATCTCTACATGACACAGAATAAAGAATATCAATAAGTCAATAAGTTATCTTACATCACAAAACAGAAAGTATCAAACACTTGCAAGTGTTACTGTCTTTTCAGGGAATGAATACTCAAGAAGTTATCTCTGAAGTGCAGAGCCTAGAAGAGTCAGACAGCAGGGTGTTGGTGTTCTGATTCAAGGGAATGAAGACTGTCAGTATATTCTATCTCAGAAAGATGTAATCACATAGCCTTCTCAGAATAATGGCTATAAACATCAATAACTTTAATGATATATGCAGACACAAAACACACAGATATTCAAACTGTTTATGATGTAAGAAAAACTATTCTGAGAAATCAAATGACTAAAGAAGTACAAAATAATGCTCTGTATCTAACTTGAATAATTACTTTACTAATTTTTCTTCTTATACTGTGCACATGGCATGCCAGAATAGTCTTAGTATACATTTTTGGAACATTGTATATAATGCTAAAACCCCCCTTTTTATATTTATTGGTATAATAGTCTTCTAAAAGAGAAGGATGAAGAGTATCGTACATATCATTTTAATAATATGTGTTGTTATAATTTATACAATGATTGCTCATGACTATTCAAAAAAGAGCAACATGACTGGACAGGCTAACCAGTGTGACATTGTAAATCAAGTATATACCAAACAGAAAAAAGTCCAGCCACTGAAGTCTCACTTAGCAGTCAGACTTTCCATTAGCATATGGTGAGAACATAGCAAAATATCCGAAAAATTAGATACACTCTGCAAAACCAATCAGAAACATACCTGATTTTCCTTGTATTTCTGAACTGTCCTCCAGAAAGTATTGGCAGTTAAAAAAAAGAAATACAAAAAACAGCAGTGACACAAATTTTAACTCTGTCCTTCTTAATCCCTCATAAAACTGCTGACTTTTGGAGTCATGGTGGTGAGCTACACAATAAATGATGACAATAATTAGAGTTTTAGGCTTATTTTACTTTAGAAAATGTATATTAATTCATATTATCTTATTCTGTTAGCACCTCAAGTTAACAGTAATATTATACCATGACCCCCCCAAAACATGCACGCTGATTGGCCAGCGTGCACATTGTAAATCGAGTTATACTAATGGAAAAAGGTCCGGTCGCCCGGACTTTTTTCCATTAGTATAACTCTACTTTTAAAACACTGTCTCGCTATGTTAAATGGGTTTAACATAGCAAGACAGTTTTAAAATAAGCAACGGACATCTCCGTTGCTTATTTTAGCTGTCTCATATGCTAAACCCATTTAACATAGCGAGACAGGTTTTAAAAAGCAACGGAGAAAGAAAGATCTCCGTTGCTTTTTCAGCTATGTTAAATGGGTTTAACATAGCGAGACAGTTTAAAATAAGCAACGGACATCTCCATTGCTTATTTTAAAGCTGTCTCGCTATGTTAAACCCATTTAACATAGCGAACAGTAAAAAGCAACGGAGATCTTGCTTTCTCCGTTGCTTTTGCCCACAGCTCTGATGTACTGCGCAGGCGCACAGTACATCAGAACTGCCGCGGATGCCAGACATCTGCGGAAGGGCAGTAAACAGGCATTATACTATGCCATTATTTAAGAAAAGTAATAGTTTCTTTTCTTAAATAATGTCATGGTATAATAGCAATAACCCACTTCTGGGTGTGGGTAATGCTGTATTTACCCACGGTTGGCTTTGTTTGGTCCCTCGAGCTTCGCCCTCGGGACCAAACCACGCCAACCGTGGGTAAATCCAGCATTACCCACACCCAGGCATGGGTTATTGCTATAATATTTTAAAGTGTGTCCCTGATTGTCCCTTATTATTTCTTGATTTGTCCCTAATTTTGTTGGTATTTGTCCCCATTTAGTTGAAAGCTATGGCTGGAACACAGAGGTGATGTAATACCTTTCCTTGGACCAATGTAGGTTTGGTAGTTACTTGAGCTTCTGGATTAACAAGAATCATTTGTCAGAAGTTATTAAGTTACTGATGTTAGATGTGGTGCTTTAATATTCACTTATGCTTAGAAAGGAAAGTACATAATTTCTTGCTTATTTGCTAAGAACGTATGCAGATCAGATGTTTCATATGACAACTACACTACTAGCTAAAATTCCAGGGATATGCATATGGCTAATTAACATTACCCATGCCCCTGGACTGCCAGGTTTGTTTGGGGCCTTCATCATCAAGGCTGATGTGGCACTGTACTCTTCTCTTAATGGGAAACCCATAGTGCATTGGGCAACCTGCCTGAAACACACAGTGTGTTTGTAAATCAGTTTGTATGCCTGAAACATTAGAAAACCAGTTTATGGCCACCTGTCATAAAACTAAAGGTTCTCCCTTTATGTTGCATTGCAATCACTGCAAAGCAGATGATGCCTCAAGAACCTGACACAATGGGAAACTAAATCACAATGAAAGAGATGTGTAGGGAGATTAGTTAAATCCAGATAATTTATTAGTCTGCCGAAACAGGTATCCTATGTGAGAAATGTGTTTTGATGAGCAGAATATGTGAATTTATAGTAATGTTCAGGGCACAGCAAACTTGAAATGGAAAAACTTGGTAAAAACACAAAACAAGCGAGAATGAGATGGAGCAATACCAAAAGATAAATCCAACAAACTGTTTTATTAGCGCTTTCGGAGAAGACAATGCCTCTCCTTCTTCAGACAAAATGCAAGGCCAATTAAACTACTTTTTATAAGAAAAATAAACTCAATCATTCAATTAAGAATTGCATTACCCTGTAATGTTCATTAAAAGGGAAACGTGAGCCCACACTTTCAAGTGAATGCAAAAACATAACATAACAAGTCAATAACATATTTAAATTCAATAATATACAACTATTACTTAAAAATACACTTAAGTAACAATATATTTATTTAAAAAATACAGGCTCAAGTCTATGCTGCAGTTGGTTGTTGTTGTTGTTGTTGTGTCTTTCGGCTTTTCCCGGTTAGGGGTCGCCACAGCGGAACTCCGGTTCGCTAATGATTGGCAGTTGATTTTTACGTGCTGAGTTGCCAGCCCTAATGCACAACCTTCAATGAAGGTACGCCCATTCACGCATGTCTCCACGCAAAAGACGCTCTAGCTGAGAGTCGAACCGGTCAGCATCTTACTGTGAGGTGACAACGCTACCGCAGCACCACCACCGCGGCTTTCCTGATTGGTACTTAGCTTAAAACTTGGTTTCTCTTTGTCATATATAAGCCTTGTCTTTGCATGATGCTGCTGTTTGAGCAGAAGAGATTAGCAGTGCCTCTTATAGACACAAAAGCCTTGAAGCTCTGTTTTCCCTTGACAGCTGTCAGTAAAAGTAAAACCCTTCCAAACTTTTCTGCTGCTCTAGGAGCAACTCAGTTGCACACTGAGCAGCATTGCCTTATTGATCAACCTTAGCTTGCACAAAGTATGGGTCCCTCTTGTAATCTCAGAGCTACCAGCAAAGTCATGTCAAATTAACCCATTCCCTTCCCTAATAAAACACACAGTAAGACCCTGCTATCATGGATAGGCAGTTTTCCATCGTTTCTGTGGCCAGCCTGATGGACATTTGCAATGTAGCAATTGTCTCATGTATACTGGCAATCACTGAAATAAACAAATACTTCATGTGAGAGATGTAGTTAAACTATGAAATAGGAGGCAAGAGTCTCACATAAGGACAAATCGAGCACCAAACAGGTTGCCAACACACACACATCACTTGCCACACTAAATAATGACACGGGACATAAACCCACATATGCAGAGGTAGGTACTCACTAGTAACTTATGAAAAGCTCAGAGGCTTCCCAAATGGAAAACACATACACACACAACAATGTATAAAAACATACAACGAAATATAAAGAAACAACCAGCTGGCAAATGAACACCATTGAATCCAGCAAACAACAGCAAAAATAAAAATAACTGTGATACGAAGCATGGCTCCAAACAGCATATATTGCAGTAAAACTTTTAAACCTGTCATTAAAGGTTTTACTGCAATATATGCTATTTGCAGCTGTGCTTTGTATCACAGTTATTTTTATTTCTAATGTATAAAAACAACCACAACACCTAATAACACACACCAGTGTCTCAACAAATAAGCCTATAAGGTGTAACACCACAAAATGTAATGTAAAGGTCATAGGAACCTCCATAGTGAGGCACATGGTTGATCCCCTCACCAGACTGGATAAGGAGTGGGTTACTGTTAGCTGCCTGTCAGGTGCCAGGATCCGTCAAGTCACTCAAACACTCAAGTCACTCAGCCACACGCACCAGTATAACCCCATCATAGTCCATGTGGAGGGGTGAATGACATGAGATGTACCTCACTGGATTATATGAAGAGAGACATGACTGAGCTCTCAGATTATGTGTCACAGGCAGGTATAAGCCTAGCCTTAAAAAGCACCCTTGTATATAGTTTGATTTGATGTTTTTATGATTGTTAATTTTATACTATTGTTAAACTGTTTTAACTATGTATCACATTACAAAGTTATTGAAAATATATTCACTTTAAATAATTCAATAAAAATATTTAAGCAAAAAAAAAATGACTGACTTTAACAATTGGCTTAGCTTCTGGTGTCAGTCCAAGGGGATCTGATCTCTGTCAGGCTGGGAAGACATGGTCGACAGCCCATGCTGCTTTGCCAGAGATGGTCTGCACCTATCTCCTCTAGGCTTTTGGATATAGGCAAAGGCATTAGCCTCCCCTATTCTGCTTTTTTTAGGCAGTGTCAAAATAACCAACATCTTGACATAATAAAATTCTCTCCAAATTAACTCAAGGTACTCCTGCTTAATGCTATGAGTCTAAAGAAGAAACTAAACTCTCTGAAAGTACTCTTCAACTTGGAAGATGCTGACATCTGTGCAGTCACAGATACATGGTTCAAAGCCACAGAAAGCACCCTGGCTCTGCAGAGCTACGATGCCTTGCATAAATTCAGACCACAAAGTGAGCATGAAAGAACCAAAGGAAGAGGTGTATCCATCGTCATTAAGGACAAGTACAAATTGAGAGTGGTCAAAGAGTGTGACTCTCTCAAGCTACTCCATATACAACTAACTATAAGCAAACCCCCCTACCACATCATAACTATCCATAGGTCCCCCACCATGAACCAGGAAAAACATACCACATACCAAGATTTACTGCAGTCACATGACATGCAGCCCAACACCTTATTCATGAGTGATTTTAACTATCCTTCCATCAACTGGGGAACATACACACCTACAAATATCCTGGCTCAGAGGTTCCTGGACTTTGTCAATGCAAATACTCTGGAACAGCTAGTCAGCACTCCCACAAGGGGCTCAAATGTCCTGGACACAGTACTCACTAACATGGGGGAGCACTGCATCCCCTGTGTGATGTTCTCCCTGGTAATATTGGAGCATAAATCAGTCTCATTAGATGTAATTATAAGACCAGATACCCCATCAAGCTCAAAAACTCTTGAAGAATTTTTCCAAAACAAAGTTTCAAAGCCCCCTCAAACACAGATAACACAGACTTCTATACAGAGGTGTACACCAAAGTCCTTTATTACCACTTAACCTACTGTATAGAGTCAGCTGTACCTGACCAGATTAAAAACAGGTCTTAAAGAAAAAAACAAGCCACCCTGGTGGAACCCTACTATAAACAGGCTATACAACAAGAGAAAGAAACTAATGTCCAAGAACAGCCTACCTGGACCTCGCAAAAGCCTTCGATACAATACCCCACTCGGGCATTATAGATAAGCTCACCAGCTTAAATATAAACCCCTATGTCACTAGATGGGTTGCAAACTGGCTCAAGGACAGAACCCACATGGTTAGAATTGCTGGAGCCATGTCAGACTCCAAACCAGTTACAAGTGGCGTCCCACAAGGCTCAGTCCTGGGACCTCTCTTGTTCGGAATATATTTCTCGGCGGTACAGGCCAACACGGAAGGACTGTGGCTGACCAAGTTTGCAGATGACTGCAAACTGGGTGCCATAATCAACTCTCCAGCCGACACAAGCATCCTCCAAAAGGGCCTCATAGAAACAGACAACTGGTGCCAGAGCCATGGCCTCAAGCTAAATGCCAAAAAGTGTATAGTCATCTCCTTTGGCAAAAACAAAGTGCCCACAAATTACCACATAGGTGGTAATCCATTAAGTACAGAAGAAGTCATTAGGGACCTGGGGACCCAAATTGATAGCAATCTCTCATTTGACAACCACGTGGCCAAAGTGGTTAGAAAAACATTTTATATAGCCCACCTAATCATGAAGGGATTCACATCTAGATCAGGGGAGGTCATCGTACATCTTTACTCATCCCTCATCAAGCCCATAATTGAGTACAATGCCCCTTTTGGGATGTACCTTACCAGGCACCTGCAGCAACTGGAAAGACCCCAAAAGTACCTCACCAAGAGGATCAAAGGGCTCAAACAGATGCCATATGCTGCCCGGTTAAAGAAACTCCAGCTCTACTCAGTGGCATACCACCTGCACAGAGGCGATCTGTGCCTGACGTATAAAGCCATGTCCAACCCGGAATTAATGGACATGCTGCACCTCAGAAAATCCAAATCCCATCGAGCTACGCTCTTGAGAGACTTGAACCTCAGCACTGAAATAAATAGGACATGCTGGAGGGACAGATTCATAACCCAGAGGCTCCCTTCACTCTGGAATAAAATCCCAGTCCAGGTTAGGCAGAGTCCCACATTGACTCTCTTCAAGAGGAATCTTGATGAGTGGATGGGAGATCATAGGTTTACCCCGGGTATCACTTCTGTGTCACTGTTAGACAGAGGCACGGTATACTAACCTCAAAAAAAGGCATAGCAAAATTAATTTAAAATGGGTGGCGAAAGCCAAACACACTCTGGCTAGGCTTATAAATGCCCTAGGGCAGATAGCCTAGTATGAACCTATGAACCTATGAACCTATGAACAAGGGGGAACTGGTTCAGCAGAAATCCCTCTCTAGCTTAAACAAACAAATTAGAGATCTTATAAAGTCCTCCAAAGCTAATTATGAAAAACAAAAATAGCCTACCTAGCTAAGGATAATGATAAGGCATTCTTTAACTAGGTCTGAAATCTAAATACCCAGCTATGTGTTGAACTGGTTGTTGATTGTACCACCCATAGTCAACCAGAGGTAATAATCAACCTGCTAGCTGACAGATTTGGAGCAAATTTCATCCCCATCCCACCTGGTCATCCCACAAAGTATACCTGCCAACATTGCCTAGCCTATTATCTCAAGAGAGTAGGTCATCCCTGTGCTTCTTCATGGCCAAAAACATAGCATCAATACGCACAGACAACATCTCAGGTTATCTTTTAAACAACTTAAAACATAACCTAGCAGACCCACTTGGATCTCTATTTAACTGCTGCCTGCAAAATGGCTATGTTCCCGTGGAAAGGGGGGGTTATCAACCAACCCTGATAATTATACACGCATAAGCTTGTCTAACCTCATCTGCAAGGCCATGGAAAGACTCAATATGGACCTTAACAACAAGGATATAGGTAATCTCCAAACTCTCAACTCAACCCAGTTCAGATTCATTAAGGGCAAATCATGCCTGTTAAACCTGGTTGACTTCTTCGAGACAGTCATTAAGGTCCTGGATGAGAGAAAGACAGTACATACCACCTACGTTGACCTAGCCAAGGCATTTGACACAATTCCCCACTCAGGTATTATAGAGAAACACTCACAATTGGGAATTAACCGTTACATCTCTAGATTGATGCTCAATTGGCTCACCAAAAGGACACATACCGTCAAAGTGGGTGACTTCACCTCTAGAAAAAGACCAGTCACCAGTGGCATACCACAGGGTTCTGTGCTGGACCCTTTACTGTTTGGAATTTATTTCTCAGAAGTCCAGGCAAATGTTGATGACCTGTGGCTGACCAAGTTCGCAGATGATTGCAAATTGGGAGCAATCATTGAGTCCCTCAACGATGTTAATATACTGCAGAAAGGGTTAATGCAGATAAATGATTGTTGCCAAAGTCATAGATTAAAACTAAATGTAAAAAATACATTATTATTTACTTTGGGAAACATGACATTCTTGCTAAGTACATTATAGACAGCACCTCCCTAAGTGTAGACCCAGTGGTACAAAATCTGGGTACTCAGGTTAATAGCAATCTGAACATATCTACACTGATAAGGAAATCATTCTATGTGGCACATCTCATAAGTAAAGGCATCACTTCTAGATTGAAGGATGTTATAATTCCATTATACTCAGCCCTCATCAGACCAATAATTGAGTACAATGCTCCCTTTTGCATGTACCTCACCAGACACCTGCAACAGCTGGAGAGACCATCACCAAAAAAATACAGGGCACACACAACAAGTCCTATGCAGAAAGACTGAAAGCCCTACAGGCTGTTAAGAGGTGACCTGTGCCTGGCTTACAGGGCAGTCTCTTATATGGCCCTGACAGAAATGCTACTCATTCGAAAATGAAACTGCACAAGGGTCACTTGGTCCAGGGATCTTAACCTAGCTTCTGACATGAACAGATCATGCTGGAGAGATAGATAAATCTCCCAGAGACAGCCACTTCTCTGGAACAAGCTTCCAATTCATATGAAACAGAGCCTCTCCATGATCCTCTTCAAACGCAACCTAGATCAATGGATGGGTGACTGCAAATTCACTCTTGAGGTGATGTCCATCTCCCCCATAGACAGAGGCAGTCAGTATTAATTACCATACACTCTTATCTTTGTTAACTTTTCTCACCTAACAACTGACAAATGGAGCAACGTGGGATAAATACAGCTAGGCTTTATGGGCTCTAGGGCCATTAGACTTCTGTGAACCTATGAACCTCTGAAATGTTAATTGGTTGTATGCACATCATTTGTTTGTTATTAAAAATTGTGTCTGCTGCAAAGAGAGATAACCCATTACGATGGTGTTGTACAAGTGCAGTACTTTGATGGTTCAGATCCAGAGCTGTGTAATTGTATAACCTTTAGTTCCCTTTTTTTTGTTCTTTCTTATTTTTTTCCATGTGCACACCGCATGGCATATAGCAAACATGGTTATCTGCTTAAAACTGAACATTTAATCTCAGTCACTTTCTAGAGCACAAACTCACTTAGTGACATTGCATAGCGGTCAGCAACACAGATGGTAATGACTGTAGAAATTCCATTTGATACTTTCTCTGTGGCATAAGGTGTAAATACATTGAGCTAAAAAATGAAAGAACATAAGTTAAACAGGGTTGGAGTCATACAGTAGTTATTTTTACTGAGGAAGGGTCATAATGAGTATTTATGTAAATAATGTATATTCGCATTTGCCTTTTAAATTTGTACATTACCTACCTATATGCAAACACAGTTCACTACGTAAAGAAAAAGTGAAAAAAATTAATTTAGTTTGCCTAGCATTGTGCAAACATGCTCAGTGACGATGCACAGCCATCAGCACTCTGGACAGTTCTGAGTGTGGAAAAAACACTTGCTTCCTAGCTTTTCCTGTGGCACCAGGTGTTCAGTGCAATGAGTTAATGGTCAGAACACAGGATAGCCAAGGTTCAAATCCATCACAGTCTGCATTTTAGTATGGGTGTCCAACTGTTAGTTTTCATAAAACTTTGATTATACAAGCAATACTACATACCCCTAGCTATCACCAAGCGGAGGTGGCGGAATGCTGCTTATCATGAAACCGCTGCAAGGTACTGAATGCATCTTGCAGGTCTCAGAAAATGAGAACATTTCCACTGTAACAACAAAACCACTAGCTGCAAAACAGATCCAAAGATAGGCACTGCTGTTGAAGGTTGACACCATAGGTTTATTTAAGTTTATGTAATGCACAATACAGCTTTTCGTCTGCATACAACAGACTTCATCAGAATCTAAAATACACAAGTCAAGTGCTGCTAGTGGTTTTGTTGTTATTTGTTTGGAATATCAAGCTGTTTCTCCAACTTGTTGCAACATTTCTACTGTGAAGACATTAGTAGCTGAAAACTTAGATATTCCTGTTGGACAGCAGAGGCTCTTATATAAAGGCAAAGTCTTATCACATGAGTGCAGACTGTCAGACTATTAAACTGGCCCTGATTCAAAACTTAACCTTGTGGTGAAACAGGCAGAAAAGTTCTTATCAGAAGACACTTTAAACAAAGTGATGCCACAGCAGCCTAGTATAAGGTTGCAGATGTCTGAAGTTCTGGCAAAATACTTCACTCAGCAAAATGCAGAAAAGGTCCTGGAACAGCCAAAGTGCAGGTTTGTAACCATTCCAGAGTGAATAATTCCAAATTCTACATCGTAGTTGGCAAAACAAGGATATACTTTGGCATACCATCTGCAGAAAACAGCTTATTCCCCACAGAACAGTCAGATTTCAAGATTTTTTCCAGAGCTACCAATATAGTGATTAAGATGTCATTCTGTGGTAGCAATGTTTGAACGTACCTCTGTATGCAAAAAACAATTTCCATATGGGTCTCTAATACCTGTAGGTTTTATCTTGGCTTAACTCTTCTTTGAGGACTACCAGTCTGCTTTGCCTGCTGGAAAATAAATGCATTTCTGACTCCTCTGTTGCAGAACTGCAAATCTGCAACTTTTTAAATATGTTACCCTGAACTTCATTTTAGTTTATTTTAATTTCATTTAGGTATACATTGCTGTAGCACATCACCAAAACAGCCCTCTCATCCTGCTATCCTCCAGCCTTTTTGCTCTACACCTGTTTTATTTTTGCTTCCACTCTGTTTCTTCCATCCTACCAGTTTATTATCTGTATTTATCTCTCTCCTTCCCTTCACTCTGATTTCCCCTGTCTGAAGTTCTCTTACTGTTTTCTTCGCTGTTATACTCTTATACACACAAAAATTACAGTTTTATAGTTAATTGACTTGTGCAGCCTGTCTGTGGATTTAAGTACTGTTACACACTTACTCATAATAGTTCATCCTCTCTGATTGTTTCTGTAGCCTCCAGTTTCTTGACTGAGTTTTGCTCCAGCCCACTCAATTTGCCCTCGCTTCACTCAGGCTCTCTCTGCTCCCCTACCCTACCCCCATTCCCACCCACACCCACTTCAATTTCCTTTATAGCTTCCTTCCTGTTTCCCTCCCCTTCTATCTCTCCACATCCCTCTACCTCTACCAATCAAATCCTTTCTTTCCTATTCCATACCCCTCCCCTTCATCTTACTCTGTGTTAGATACCTTCCAGCCATGCTCACCTATCCCTTTCCCCTCCCCTTTGCTTAAACCTATTAAATCGGCTACATTTTATTCATACAGCTTCCCGCCATCTTACTCTATATCCCTCACAATGCTTTTTCATTTCCTCTTTTCCTTTATGTTACTTTTTCTCTCTCATCTCACCTCTTACCATACTCATCCTCAACTTCAATCTAACTTCCCCACAACCTCCTTCACTACTAAAACTTTAAGACACTGCTCCTTTCTTATTTCACCTACTCTCTTTTCCTTTACTAAATATACTCTCCCCCAAAATTAAACTCCCTCTTAACACTTTTCCTCAACACAAATACAAACTGAAATATCTCCCACTTTATCCCATTACTTCACTTACATCTCATCTTTGCAATACCCTCAGACTTGCAGGTGACATTCATCCAAACACTGGCCCACACATCAATTCATCTACTCTTACCAACACAACTCTTATACCTCTGCAACAACCATACCCTAGTCTCAAACATCACTCCTTCTACTCAATCAACATACATAGCATTCTTAACAAATCAAATGACTTTCACTCTTGGATATCTCAATACTCTCCTGATATAATCTCTATCCCAGAAACTTGGTTGAAACCTCATATCTGTGACACACAGTTCCTCCCCCTGGCTACATCTTATGCCTTGATAGATCTCAGAAAAAAGGAGAAGGCGTTGCCATTATGTACTCTGACCACCTAACGTTATCCCCTCTAACTAACCCACCTCCTTCTTTCTTCCCAGCTGAACTCATCTTGGCTAATTGTAAACTAAGCAATCATAAAACTCTTAACAATTGCTGCAATCAAAATCCTCCCTGGAGATAACATTCCCTTACTTGAATAGATTCTTCACTGGACAGCTGACACTATACCTAATGAAACTATCATATTATGTGATGTCATTAATTGGCTGTCCCTCACCTCCTACTCCTCTACCACTAGCATTCACCTTTATGGTTATACCCATCTTATCTCCTCTCTTACTTTTCTTTAAAAACCTACTAACACTAGTTCTATTCTTGACTGGATTTTAGTCTCTCATCCCAACCTCTACCACCACCCTGAATGCCTCTCAGACTTTATTAATGATCACTCCCCTGTCCACATCGTAAGATTCTCTTCCCACCTCCATCATCCTCACAAATTTAAGGAATTTCATAAACTCACTAACTTCAACCCTGACACTTTCAAATACTACTTATCTTCCATTGACGGGTCCTTCTTATACCACCTTTCTCTTGATGATGCAGTTCTTCAATTCAGCACTATCTTCCTTAACACTCTAAATTCCCTAGCCCCTCCTAGGTCTGTTAGAATTAAATCTCTTTCTTCCCCCTGGCTCTCCAAGTCAACCCTATCCCTCATGCATAACAGAGTCTCCTCTTGGAAACTCTGGGTAAAAACAAAATCATTTATACACTTCCAAAAATATAAAGAACTCAGTAACTTGGCCAAAAAACATATGAACCTAGACAAAAAGAATTTCTACCGCATATCCCAAACAACTCAACCTAAAAATCCCCAAAAATTCTAGAATACTATCAACTAAATTCTTTAGCCTGGTAACCCCTCCACTCCTAACATACCTCTCAACTGTACAGATTTTCACAGAATGTCCATATTTTTGCCTCATATTTTTGGTCTGTTTTTCATAAAGTTGTGATTTTCTGGCAAATTAGTGGCAAATCATTAAAGACTGAAGTTAGAAAATAATGACAGACATTTGAGTTACAGACTTCATACCCTTATGAAAATTCATGCTAATGCACAGCCTGTTGCTCTATTAACTTTCTAAGTTTGTAAGAGCAATATTTAAAATGTGTCCCTATTTTTGGGCCTGTGTACCACTTTTATTTATGGCTTTGTCCAGATTTCTTGCTCTAAGAGGTTGAGAGGTATGACTCCTAATCCATGCCCAGATCTCACCCCAGGAAACTGCCTCTATCTTCAATACCTACTTCATAGATACCTTTAGCAAACTTATGCCAACATCTTACTCTAATAATCCTATACTTTCTGCCACTGTTTAGCTACAAAACTGCCCTCTCTCACTCAATCCCATTCCTATCAGCTACATTAAAAATGTCTCCTCAAACTTAAATCTTGTTCCCCCTCTCTTGACAATTTGCCACCTCTCTTCCTAAAGATTATGGCTAACTCCATAGCATACCCAGTTTCTATACTTATCAACCACTCTGTCCGTGAATCCATTGTCCCTATGCTCTGGAAGAAATTCCACACCATACCTATCCATAAAGGTGGAAACTCTGCTGAACTCTCTATCGCCCAATTGTTATACTCTCTCCCCTTTCCAAAATTCTTGAGCACTGTGTGTACAAACAACTCATGTCATATCTCACTCAAGAAAATCTTTTCACTCCTACACAGCATGACTTTTGCCTTCTCCACAGCACCACCATTGCACTCCTTTGCTTCACTAACTCTATTTCTCTAGCCAGAGATAATAATAAACTGGTCTCCTCCCTCTTCTTATATCTTTTTAAGTCTTTGACACTGTCTCCCACTCCATCCTTCTCTCCAAACTATCTCAACTAAATCTCTCCCATACTACTATCTCTTGGTTTTCCAGCTATCTCTGTAACAGACAGCAAGCTGTTAAATGGCTCTCAGCTCTCTCTCCCTTCCTCCGTATAAAAAATGGGAGTCTCACAAGGCTCAGGTCTTGGCTCCCTTCTTTTTAACATTTTTACTAATCAATGTTATGCATTCTGCCCTCAGCGATCCCTTATACAATATGCAGATGATGCTACCATTATCATTATAGCTGACAACCTATCTGACCTGCTCACCCCCTTACTCAAACCTCCTTCAACATCACTGAAACCTGGCTTACTAACAATCAACTAATTCTTAACCCCAAAAAGACAGAATTCCTACTTTTTTCCCTAAATCTCTCTATAATCTAAAATCCTATTTTTCCATCTCCTACATTAGCAATACTATTATCTCAACTGAAACCTATACTAAGCTCCTTGGAGTAATTGTTGATGGCCAACTTAAATTTGACCTCCATGTACACCACTGTATAAAGAGGACCCACCAAAACTTGGCCTTCTTTATAGGAACAAATAAAGACACTGACTGCAAAAAGTTGAGCAAAAAAAGAAAGAAAACTTGGTAGTAAAAAACAGTTTAATACAGAGCAAAGCTTTCGGGCAGAACCCTTCTTCAATACTAATACGTAGTATTAGTATTAGTATTGAAGAAGGGTCCTGCCCGAAAGCTTTGCTCTGTATTAAACTGTTTTTTCCTACCAAGTTTTCTTTCTTTTTATAGGAACAAAGAGTTCCTTACCCCCAACTCCAGAATTTCACTGACCCAGGCTTATGTTCTTCCTAATCTCTTTTACTCTTATCAAGTTCTTACTAACTTATAATCTTCTCTTCAATCCAAACTTGAAACCGCATACAACAAAACTGCCGACCTGCAACCAAAATCTCACCACCGTCTAGCTTTCCATACACACAGCTGGTTAGAGCTTCCCAACCAACTGTGATATACACAGCTTCTCATCATCCACACCATCCTAAATCAACCCTCTTCCTGCCCTAGCATCTCCTTACTTGTCTCTCTTTATAACCCTCTTCACTCTCTCAGAGTCTCTGAACA
The DNA here is from genome assembly GCF_019279795.1 of Protopterus annectens. Taxonomy (NCBI): domain Eukaryota; kingdom Metazoa; phylum Chordata; order Ceratodontiformes; family Protopteridae; genus Protopterus; species Protopterus annectens. The sequence continues at coordinate 884,383,261 of NC_056748.1, read as the reverse complement.
ATTTCTCCTGCAGATTCATAAGCCAAAAAAATCTTTAGGACAAAACCTTTATAGCTACCTTCCTGCATTATCTTGGAATAAGCTTCCCTTGACCCTATGACATATTACCAATTCTCATGACTTCAAAACAGCTCTTAGAAATTTCCTAAACAGAGCCTGAATTTGTCATTGTAATCATCCTACTTGAAATCCTTCTTATTCTTTTCTCACCCTTCAACTACTTCTCCTTTCCCTTCCTAGTCTCTTTGCTCACAGATATAGTCCACTTTCACCTCTTCTTTCTTCCTCCTCCTACTCTTTCTTCCCCTCACACTTTTTACTCACTAGACCTACTGCTATAACTACCTTTCCTGACCTTTTCCCTAATTATCCTTCTTCTCTAACTATTTTCCTATCTCTTAATGCTACCTCTTCGATACTTATCTCCCCTTTTAATGGCCTCCTTTCCTAAATTTTCCCCTTACTCGTAAAATTATTTTCAAATATTTTTTCTTATTGTTATATTAGCTTTTATGTGATTTTATATATTTCTAGCATAATATCTACCAGTGCTTTTTTTGTAAATAAACAGGTGGTGGTACGCATATGTTGCATTTGGGTCAACCCCCCATGCAGCCATTCCAGTGTTCCATTATTTGGCTATTTCTCCCCAGTTGCGATAAACAGTGTTCAAACCTCTTAGTGTGCATACTGCTTTCTGCTTTACTTCTACAAAGATTACAGACATTTGGATTTAATTTAAAACATTTATTTAAAATTTTCCAGCACAAGCACTGATAGACATTTGCTAAACAAAGCAATACAGTCCCACAATGAAAACAGACTTAGCATTAAAACTTCTGTGACTTTGAAACTCACATTCATTGAAACAGCATTGAAACCCACTTTCAAAGAAAATGAACTTGGCCAATGGCAGATTAAGTTTACCTTTGGACTGTTTTCAAATCATAGACCCCTAGCACACATTTTTAGGACCATGCAATATTTCTTTTATTTCACCTTCCTGATTGTATTAAATTATAATGTATAATAATTAAATTATATCCCTTGTATAATACACCACTGGTTAGAGCATGTTTTAAATTTATAGCCAGTAAGCAAAGAAACAAAAGCACATGAACCAATAATGCCAAAACTACCCAATTCAGAACATTTCAACCATAAAAGCCCACTCAAACTTCTGTCATTACAACCCACCAATATCAATCAATATGCACAGTCTCTAAGTAAAAGTCATCTGAATAATTCCACATTAAAGAGATCTGACTGTAACTAATCAAAAAGTTGCTGCTAGCAAAAAAACTGTATATTTATATATTTCATCTACAAATTCACTGCCTGCTGTTCTTGAAGAATAAATTGCCTATGTTACATTAAAATGATAAGCTGGTAATATTTAGGGAATGGATGGCAAACTAAAACAGGCTCATGGTATTAGGCATCTTATCCAAAGGAGGACATACTCAGGACTGCAGCACCCCACCCTCTTAAAATCCAACACAGTATCAGCAATCCATCTACATGCTGTGGGAATAGAACCCACAACCTTCTATATCAAAACAAAAGTATGCTACCTGCTGTGCTACTGACAATGCTTTAAATCTCTAAATGCAAAACAGTGATACAATTTGCTAAGCAAAACAGTTGCACATTTTGGGTAGAGGATTCAGGCTCTTGTTTCCTGTAGCTAAGGTGCAGGGCTTTAGCCTAAGCAAATTACTAACCACCTGCTAACCCTAACTAGGGCATTTCACTGTCTCACACGCACACGTCAACCTTTTAATGCAAGAAATCTGGACAAAGTCTAAAATAAATAGGAACAGATTATACATATTTCTCTCATGAACTTAGAAAATTGCTAGAATAACAGGATTTGTGTTAGTATGCATTTTTCTAAATTATATGAAGTCTAAACATTAAATATATGTCATTATTTAGCAAATTCAATCTTTTTATGAGGAAAAAACTAAAATATGGGACAAAAATCTGGACATTCTGCAAAAACCTGGGCAGTTGAGTGGTATGCTACCTATCTCTTACACACACACACACACACACACACACACACACACACACACACACACACACACACACACACACACACACACACACACACACACACACACACACACACACACACATGCCACATCTCTCAACCTCTTGGCACAACAAGTCTGGGCAAAGCTTGTCATAATAGGGGGACAAAGGCCCAAAACTAGGGACACATTGATGGAATAACAGGGTTTGTGTTGGAATGCATTTTCCAAAAGATATAAAGTCTGAAACTAAACTCATTACTTTAATTTGATACTACAGTTATATCATCTAACACCTTACTTGGAGTAAAAGAATCATTATTAAGTTTAGCACCATACATTGTTCACCTTAAGAGTTGCGGGGTTTTAAAATATCACCCTCAATGCCTGTCATCTGAATACCAGTATCTGACAAACAAGAAATTATTGCCATAATCCCAAATCAGTCTGAGAAGAAATATAATTTCCATTTTTACAGCTGTTGTTCAAAGTCTGAGAAACACTGTTTTTCAAACCTTAACAGGAAAACAATTTTCACAGTTTAAATTATTATTCCTGTTCTTACCACATACACTAGGCAAATCTATAAAACATCCGTTACATTTGGTAGTAGCATCTGTGAACTCTAAACAACTAGCACAATTAGAATAACTCCTAGAAACAACATCATTTAGACAAAACTCTTCCATCAAGGTCATTTAACTAACAAAACAGTAATGCAAAATAAAACTAATAAATTACTTAATTGTGAACTACAAAACAGTAATACTTATTGCCATATACTGCCCAATATGCCTACTATGCAAAGACACATCAGAACAACTGCAGCAAACATTCCTAGAAAGGAAGACTTGCCTCCCCCATTTGTCTGCAAATACTTTCATATTCCTGACCACTATGGCAATATAAGGTTTTGGAGGGATTTAAGAGTTAGTGTGTGTTTACTAACTTGTTTGTTGGTGAGGAAACCTGATTGAAGAGGCGATAATATACTTAAAATGGATTTAAGTCTATTAGCTAGAATGGAAACATAAATCTTTATATCAAAGTTTATGAGTAGCCTAGATCTATTGGATAAAGCATTTAAACACAGTTAAATATGACAGTGTTTTATATCAGGTAGTACAAAAGGGACTGTAGTGTTTTATAGAAATCCCTAAAACTGTAAATTTAACTGGTTCCCCACATTATCTAACATTCTCTCTTCTGATGCATTCTTTTGTTCTACAAAAGCTGTCCTGCAAATAAAATGCATTTTTGAAATAGCAGTCCCTGCCGACTACAGTAACAGCAGTAGTAAGCATTCATAGTCTACACCCGAGGATAAGATTTCAAAGTGACACTGCCACACAACACTTGTCGGCATTTTACTCATCTGCAGTTTCTCACAGCAGTAGAAAGCATGATCTTAATGCCTTTTCATACAAGCATAAAACTAATTGACTAAATAACATCTAGATAATAAAATAAAGAAGAACAAAATGGTTAACCATAAAGATATGAAAAAAAACATGTTGGTGATATTTTATACAATACATTTGATAGCCACATTAAAACCCATACCTTTTATAACTTCTAACATTACTGACTCCTTTCCAAATACTTCTACTCTGCATTCTTTCTTTTCAGACCAGCACTAAGTTCCCTCTCTACTCATCCCTCATTAGATATTCCTTTTAAAATTATTCAGCTATTCTTCTCCTTGTCATAGAAACCTTTCTCATTGTACATTTCCTACCCCAAATAATGTATAGTTTCTTCTTTCCAACTTATATTCCATAAGTATATGTAAGTATATGTAAATATATAAATAAAATCCAGTATATAATAAATAAAACAATACTGTTTGGGGACCCCAGGCTGTTGACACCAAAAGAATGTTGTTCAGGCTCAGTCAATTGCATCTCTTCAGACCATCAATTGGGCTCCAAAAAGATTTTTCAAACACAAGAGTCTTAATTGCAGCAATATAAATCCAAAACGTCTCTTCAGACCATTAGTTATATTCCATAAGAAATATATGAACGTATAAACGTGAGCATAACTTTAAAAATTTTTATTGGTAAATGACAACTGGTAAGCGCTTTCGCTGAAAAGCTTTTTTAAACCTTCATGATCAGCATAAAAGCTAACTTATATAGTGCAGTCTTAATATAACAATCAGTCAAACAATTAATACAATATTGCTTAAAGAAACACTAAGCTGCACTTAGCTATCTCAGCAAAAAACATAAAAAATATATGCATTATATCAGCACGAATACTGATATATGAGAACATTAAAAAATATATATTAAAAATATATATAAATATTTTATTAAACATTGAATTCAAGAACACATAATATATAGCTGTGTAAATATAAAAAAAAAAAAATATATATATATATATATATATATATATATATATATATATATATATATGTATCTAAAATATAACTAAATATTCCTAAGTCTTGATTATATAATGCAACTAACACTGTGCAGGAACCTTTCATCATAAATTTTTAAAATATTTTTATTTGATTCTAAACCTTCTATTTTTAAATGCAGGTTTCATAGGAATTCTATCACTGAGTCCCGGGGAAAAATGAGCCTGCAGCTTAATTATCCATAGTGCTTCTGCTTGTTCAGTATAATTCTCTAAGTCCCCTCCTCTGTTACTAGACTGAATAACTTGTATCACTGAGAATCTAAAAGTATGATTATCATCATATTGCATTACATGCTTAGACAATGCATTAATTTCTGATTTAATACGAATTTGATAGATATGTTCCCTTATCCTCTCTTTAAATGTTCTATTGTTTTTTCCGACATAGAAAGCATTACAGGATATACATAAAGCAATATAGACCACATGCCTAGTGTCACAATTAGCACTAACATTAAAAGTAAAAATTTGATTAGTAACTGGATGGATGAACATATTAATATTGGAAATATAGTGACAAAAATTACATTTTGTACATGACATGGTGCCTCTATAGACATTGGATGTTGTTGGTAGTGAATAGTTAGATGAACAAAGTAATCTACATAAATTCTTCTTATTTTTAAAAACAAAATGAGGTCGTTCACCTACCAACTTTTTGATCTCCGGTTCTATGGTAAGCAAATCCCAATGTTTATAAATAATTCCTTTAATTGACTGAATATCCTGAGTGAAAAACAAAGCTATTTTCTGAAGCTTACTTTCATTCTCTGTTCTATTAATACTAATTGCATTATATGTCTCCATGCCCTTTTCTGAAAAAAAATAGGGCATGCTTTTTCTTCTCTGACAGTCTTAACATAAGAAAAGCCTTTTATTATTTCTGCTGTTTTATAATTTCTTTCACAAAGTCTTGCACCCAGGTCATTTAGTTCTTCTTCAAAATCATGCCATACAGGATTCAACCTTGATACTCGAATAGCTTGCCCTTAAATTATGTTATTAAAAATATGATTCGGGTGCATGCTATCTCTATGTAAAAGAGTGTTTTTATGACAAGATTTCTTATGTACTCTAGTATTAATTTGTCCATTTTCCATCCGCCAAATTGACACATCTGAAAAACTAATGTTATTTGTAGAATAGACCATAGTAAATTTTAAAAAAGAAGTTAAAGAATTCACTTCCTCTTCAAATTGATTCAGTTCTTTCTATTGTACCCATCCAAAGGAAGAACAAATCATCCACAAAACATCTGTAAAACGGGACATGGTTTTTATATAGTTCCAAAGAAAAAAGTTTTTGCTCTTTCCATAAAGCCATTACTAGGTTGGCGTAGCTATTGGCACAAGACGTGCCCATAGCCACGCCATCCTTTTGTAAATATAAATCCTGATTGAACATGAATACATTACATTCCAAGACCATTTCTATCAAGGAACAAAGTAAATCAGTTCTCTTCAGTGACATGTCAGAATGCAAAATTAAGTAATTCTGTATGTTTTCCAATCCTGATTCATTAGGTATATTAGTAAATAAAGATTTCACATCCATTGTGACTATCATATAAGGGGTATTTCCTGATATTTTTCTTATTCCCTCATATAAGTCCAATAAAAATTGTTTAGAGTCTTTTAATATGAAACAATTCATATCTACTAATGGTCATAAAAATTTTTCTATACAGATAGATAAAGGTTCAGTCACCCATCCCCTACAAGACACTATAGGTCTCATGGGAGGGTTAATCGGGTCCTTATGAACTTTAGGTAGACCCTGAATGACTGGGATAATAGGATTCTCAACCAGAAAATATTCATATAGGTCACTGTCTAATATATCCATTTTGTACATGTCTTCCAGTGTATTATATGTTCTACATACAAGTTGCTGAACTTCAATATCAGAAATAGGACTATACTATTGTGTATCTTTCAACATTTCAGCCATAGAACTATTGTAAGATGCCTTATCCAATAAAACAATAGGGCCACCTTTATCTGCAGGTCTGATGGAAATATTTCTGTCATTCATTAAATCATGCAACGCTTTAGTTTGTTTTGGAGTCAAATTATTTTTCTTTTTCTTTCTAGATATTTCTATATCTTTACTTAAAGAATAAATATCTTTCTCTACAATCTTACTAAAAGTATCAAGTATAGGATGTAAATTGGGAACATATAAGCTGGGTTTCTTAAACTTTTTATTTAAGGTGTTATAATTATTCTCAGAAAAAAGTAATTTCAATTGTAAGTTCCTTACAAATAATTTAACATCCAGAATTGTATCTGTTAATGTGCTACATTTGGATGGAATGAATGACAAGCCCTTATTAAGGACCTGAAGTTCATACTGAGTCAAAGGTCTATGTGAGAGGTTCCATACTATGTCATCTTTTCACACATCCTTTTCAAAGTCGGTTCTTTCATTTCTCCATTTAATGCCTTTCTTTTCTGCCACCCTCTGCTCATAGAGTGATTTCTTCCCCGGTTGTAAGTATCCGCTATAGGGAAAGGGCTAGAAATCACTTGTCCTTTCTCATTACTTTTATTATTGCTAACTGCATTGAAAGTTTTACTGCGTACTACAGATTCCTTACTATTAAATGCACTATTATTTGTAGTAGTTGCATTAGATACTTCTAAACTATTTAACCCTTCAATGCCTTCATGATGTAAACTAGCATTTGTGTTACTAAGAACATTTTCATTATCTGTTGCAAGTGAAGCTGGTCTATCAAAATGAACATTGCTGTTAGAACCGTTACCATCAACAGAAACATTACATATATTATCATTTAATGTTTTTTTTATCAAAGCATTTTTATCTGTTCGTCTTTCTTCAGTACCAGACTCAGGTAAACTACCCGGTCTGTGGCGAACAGGAACATTAGTGTTAGATACAGCTCTGTTGTTTCTAGGCCACATAAGGACCTGGCCACGTGAAAAATCATTAGTGTCCCTTAATAATTTATGCTTTTTCTGTTCTAATAATCTTTTCTCATAGAGATTAACATTGTCTATTAATCGATCAAGTCGTGGTTCAATAACATCATTAGTAAAGTCATTAAACAAGTCCAGTTGTTTTTTCATTATCGCTTCCTTTAGAACATGTTTTTCAGCCATGAAAAATTCATTTAATAATTTCATATAGTTAATGCTCTCCTCTGTATTTAACTGTTGCCACCGGCTCAGTAATTCCGGATAGGTATTACCAGTGGTCGGCATTTTTAATACTCTTAGACCTCGTGGTATTATCCTTTTTTGAATGCAAGTTTCAAAATGGAAACGCTGCATCTTCAAACGTTTCAACTTGAGCAAGTCAAACTCAAGTGAAGTAAGTATTGTTTCTAGTTTCCCAGAGTCAATGCTATCTAGTGTTGAATCGTCTGTAGCCATCACTGGTTTGTATAGCAATAATGGATTGACGTCATCAACAAGACATGTTTGAAAACGTTCATGTATTAGCCTTTTACGTGTTACGTTATCAGGATTATACGGCAGTTCTAAATTATTATCTGCATTGTTTCCAGTAAATTCAGCCATGGTTCTGCTCTGATGATTGTTAACGTAGTAGAATAAGCACCAAGTAAAAATAAGCACCACAAGCAGAAAACTGACCACGAACAGATAAGAATAAAAAGCCAGTATATAATAAATAAAACAATACTGTTCGGGGTCCCCAGGCTGTCGACACCAAAAGAATGTTCAGGCTCAGTCAATTGCATCTCTTCAGACCATCAATTGGGCTCCATTATTTATTCAAGCCGACTTTGGGCTCCTAAAAACAGAGTCAGCTAACTTCTCAGCACCCATGCCAATGGAAAATAGCTACACCAATGCACTGTACGAGCATGTACACAAATGCATGGACCTTGCCATACCAAATAGAACTAAGATGCTCTCCCCCAAAAAAAGGAAGCCAATCTGGTGGTCCCCAGCCATCGATAAACTCTACAACAGAAGGAAGAAACTGTTGCAGAAAAAAATGAGGTCACAAGACTGGAAAACCTCCCTTATCAGTCTCAACAAAAAGCTGAGATCCCTTATCAAATCCTCTAAAGCCAGCTATGAAGGCAGAATTGCATCTGACACCAAAAACAATCATAAAGCCTTCTACAGCTATATCAAAAACCTCAAAGGCAATACCCAGATTTGCTCTGAGTTATTGCACAATGGCACCTCCTATACTGAGCCAACAGATATAGCCAACATACTGGCCAACAGATTCAGTGCCAACTTTACCCCTCACCCCCAAAATGGCCCTATCACAATACCAGAAGAAAGCCTGGTAACCACCATTTCTGTGGCACAGTAAAAGCTGCATTGTCCAAAGCCAAGAATACAGCATCCATGGGACCTGATATTTGGTTCCTATTAGATCATCGAAGATGCATAATTTCGAATGTGTCTTCGCTGAACTTAAAATAACTAAAACTGAAAACAGTGAAGGAGCATATGGGTGATTTCTTTCCCTGGGAAAGAAATTGCTTGCCCGCCTCGGGCAGTTTGCTGTTTTGTAAACTGTAGTGCGATCTCGGAGATGGTATATTTAGTTAGAGGGGGTGTGGGGGCGAAGCCCCCCACTTTGATTTGTGTATAGTGATATATATATTGGACAAGCAATTTCTTTCCCAGGGAAAGTAATCACTGATATGTAGTTTTGCTGTATTCAGTTTTCGTTTTTATGGGTTCGATGAAGACACATTCAAAGTAATGCGTCTTCGACATTGTGTCATATAGCATTTCCGTGTGGACCAGTGGACAAAGTGTGACTAGATATAGCAGCATACATACCATAAATCAATGTCAAGTCTCAGATCAACATTGGTGTATCATGAACTCCCCTCTGATTTGGTAATGTTTCTCTTTGTTTGCCATTGTGCAAACATGATTAGTATGGTTGTGAGTGTTTGTGCACTGGTCATAAAATAGAATATCACATATTCGTGGGAAAACATAACAATTGTTGTTGGAGGATTTTTGCAGAAACAGAAGAAAATGGAAGGATGGTGCCTAATTCAGGGCACAGAGGTGGGGTGTGGAGGAGTCAGAAATATTTGTTGTACTCCTTGTGAAGTGTAGACTGCTGCAGAGGGACTATATGGGGTTTCAGTACAAGACTGAAGATTGGAACAGCCTATCCAAGGCTGCCTCTAGTGTGACTAGCATATCACAGAGTGAGAAGCAATGTAGACACCACTACAGTGACCTAAAGAGGTGCAAGCAGACAGGCACAACTGGACGAGTGGATGGGTGAGTTTAGAACTGCTGACATCCCTCCCCCAGTTGTGTAAGTATACACATCAAGCAACTTTAAATGTTATGGAATGCTGTGAATAGCCAAGACTGTTATGTATATTGCTTTCATGTCTCTCCTTTCATTTTTCTTGGTGAACAGAGAGACACATGCTAAGAGGCTGGAGTGGCTCAGAGAGGCAAGGGGTGTGCATGCAGTACTACTGACCCTGACTGTTATAAATATATTGGATTCCATAGATTGATATCAGCTTCTGCATGCATATCTTAACTGTAACAGCAAGCATGCATGCTTTCTTTTGTAGCTCTTGGCAATTGTATAAGGCAAATGCAGTGGTGTATTCAGATTATGTGGGTTCAATTCCCACAAGTAACTTACAGATCGATATTCAACATTTCTACATTTGTTGGCTTTAATGTCATGTTGTTAAGTTAACCTGTAATACCTTTTAAAGCATATCTAGAAAAATCTTGATGACTGGATGGGGAATAGGAAATTCACCCCGGGGATCACCTCTGTGGCTCTGCTTGACAGTGGCACAGAAAAATAATTTTCTTGGGTGGCAAAAGCCAGGGTACCTTTTTGGCTGGGCTTGTACAGGCCCCAGGGCCGATAGTCTAGTACCTACTTATGAACCTATGAACCTATATATGGAATATGTGCATATTCCAAAGATAACTTGTAACAATTCACTGTCATTTTTTGGATTGTGAAAGCTCTATAGCTAGCATAATAATGAATGATGTTTATTGTAATAAAGAATGAATGCTGATACTGACAAATAACTGGTGTCAAAGCCATGGACTAAAACTAAATGCCAAGAAATGCATAATAGTATCCTTTGGGAAGTCATCCATCCCTGATAACTATCATATTGATAACACACCCCTTAGAGTTGACCCAGTAGTCAGGGACATAGGGACACACATAGATAGTAATCTAACTTTTGATCAGAAATCATGCTATGTTGCACAACTTATAAACAAAGGTATGGTATCTAGGTTTAAGGAGGTCATTGTTCCACTGTATTCAGCATTCATCAGACCTGTCATTGAGTACAATGCACCCTTTGGTATGTACCTAACCAGGTATATCCAATAACTGGAATGTCCACAGAGGTTCCTCACTAAAAGAATACAGGGTGTGAGTAATATGTCCTATGCAGACCACCTCAAGGCCCTATCCCTGTATTCTGTCTCCTATAGATCTATGCCTGACATACAAGGCATTGTCAGACCCCACTCTGATAGACCTCCTGCATATCCACAAAACAAACAGTAGCCAAATTACCCATTCTAAAGATTTAAAACTTGCCTGTGATACAAATAGAACATGCTGGAGAGATAGGTATGTACCCCATATACTACCCCGTCAATGGAACAGGCTCCCCATCCATGTGAAGCAGAGTTCCTCCCTAAACCAATTCAAGTACAATTTGGACAATTGGATGGGAAACTGGAAATTCATCCCTGGTTTGACACCTATGTCTGTAATGCAAACAGGCACCCTGTAAATGGTTCATCTCCCAGGTCCATGCTTACACTTATCAAGGGTATCAGATCTTGTCAGAGATTTGGGATGCATGACTAGGCTTAAAAAGGCCCTTGTGGTCATTAGCCTAGTAAACACCTATGAACCTATGAACCTATGAGCCTATATCATGGATCTAATCATCTCTTTTCTTTTTTATCTCACCCAACCCCTTATTTCTCTCTCTTTTTTTGTTTTGTGGCTTAACTGGAATCACACCATTCTAATGTCATACCTTTCTGACAACAAACCAATGCTTTTAAGCACAGGTAAGTAGGCCAACTGCTGCAGCTCAGTCTGCCAATTATCCACCAGATGCCACACCAAAACCCAGCACCTCTGGGACACAGCCTGACAGTACTATCTCTACAGCTCCTGTACTACCTTGACCATCCACATTAGGTAGCATTGCCCTGGCTGCTGGTGCAGTGGTGCCCTCCAGGAATATTGGTGGAGGCAGTGATTATGTCGCTCACCAGGCGCTGCCAGGGATAGTGTGTGAACTAATAAAGACTGGCGTTGGTGCCCCACATCAGCCTCATAAAGGGGTTGCTCATTAAAATAGAAAAGAGACTTCTACATTAAGCAGTCTCACAGGGAAATGAGGAAGAATAATGTGATAACAGTTCTGAAGGTGGGGACTAGATTCTCACTGCTCCCAGGCTTGATGGACGTGTGACTCCGATGTCCCCTACTTATCCCCAATCATGATGCCCCCAACCTTTGGTGTCCATCTCCATTCTTGTGTCTGTCTTGTGTGCCCTGTTTGTCACCCACCTGACTAACCTGACCCTCACATTCCTTTCCACATTTCTCTCTTTTTGAAATCCAAAAGAAAGAAAAAAACGGGTACCTGCCCCACAAAAAAAAAAAAAAATTGCCCCATACATAGCTCTCCAGTTTGCATATGTGTTTTCTCAACATACTTGATTTGGTCCAATTGGTCATACAACATCATGGCATTGTTACCCATCCATGTTGAGATGACAGTCCAAGTTCATCAATTTTTCTCTACACTTGCACCTTACTTTTTGAAGAAGTAGATATCTATGGTTCTTCCCCAATTCCTTCTTTCAGATTCCTTTATTGCTACTCCTTAGTGCTTCCCTTTGCTTGCCCCACAATTTAACCACTTTACTATCAACCCCATTTTCACACCTTTAATCTGGTCAAAAAATAGAATCACACACCACACACATGGCCAGAAATGGTCCATAAATAAGCCTTCATGTTTTGTCCTCTGCATTTGCACAGAGTTTGGCATTGTGCAAAATGGCTGAGTGGCAGTGAATGGCTGTTCATGTCCTATGGCAAAACCTGGTCAGTTTTTGCCATAGGCTGCAGTAGTCCCGTTATCTCTGCACAATGATGCTTAAACATGCAGCGCTATAGAAACATAAAGTCACAGCAGAGTAAAGGGACTATGTTGAATCAGCCTGACAGTTCTGTACACTGCTTTATATAAAAAAGTGTGACTTCCAATGTGTTGTGTTGATGTAAATCACTTGACTGAAGATTTTTTTTTTTGTCCATAGCATCAAGGGTTCAATTCCCAGGGCGGCCACGGTGGTGCAGTGGTTAGCATTGCCGCCTCACAGCAAGAGGTTCTCCGGTTCGATCCTCGGCTGGGGTGCCTTCTGTGCGGAGTCTGCATGTCCTCCCTGTGGTCGCGTGGGTTTCCTCCGGGTGCTCCGGTTTCCTCCCACATCCCAAAGACATGCTGCAGGTGGATTGGACACTCTAAATTGGCCCTAGGTGTGCGTGTGAGTGTGCCTTCTGTGGAAGGTTGGGCACCGGGCTGGCAACTCGACACTGTAAAACTCCACTGCCATTCAATGTGCGGACAGGTGATCCGCTGTGGCGACCCCTAACCGGGATAAAGCCGAAAGAAGAAGAAGAAGAAGCATCAAGGGTTCAATTCCCATTGCATTTCAAATCATTTCTTACTGTGTTGTTAAATTTCCATGATTTGTTGAATCACCTGCATCTTAACATTTGCCACAGTTCTGAGCGGTCATTGAGATATATTGGATATGGGCCAAAATAAATTATTTGCACTGACATCCATCTCCACAACTATGACATATTTATCCAACCTTGTTCTGCTTGTCAGAAGCCTGTTGTCCCTCCACTAATCCTTCAGTCACTTCATGCTGCAGAGTATGACAGCTTAATAACTGGAGTAGACCAAAAACATGCCCATGAATGTTACATTACACTAACCATTGTTATGTGTATGTCCATCTCGCCTTGTATGCACCCCTTCAATCCTACCCCTCTTTACAGGTGTGTCTCTATTAGGCTGATGGATGTACAGGTCATCTTACAGTTTCTGCATACTGACATGGCTGCTGATGGATAATACAAACATATGACCTTGATTCAATAGGTGATGAGTGTTCTTGCACTGTCCAAGATTTCAAAATCTGCTGCAAGATTTCCTCTGTGTCATGTTCAGGAGATGATGGATGAAATGTTCATCTAATATGATGTGGAAATGTGATATGGAAACTGTCTTTACTTTGAAGAAGCATATTGCAAACACTTTTTGGGATTTCCAGACCTACACAAATAGCATATGTGCTTAGTCATAATAATTATTTCAAAAGATGTACCACCGTTTGTTTTTTGTAGAAAGCTCTACACACAACTAACTTGTGATTTGCAGTGAGGCCTTTAAAACAGCTATTTGTTGTACAAGTGTATTGAGGTAAGTACTACTAATACAGTTTGGGGAAGATAAACACTTTAGTGTAGTCATTGCCTGTCACATTTGCTGTCCTGATCACATTTACTTAGCTAATGACATCCTGACACCATTTGTAAAAAAAGAGTCATCTGGATTTGAACCTTGGATCACCTGTGTTTTGAACAGGAGCTCACTCCTCCTACACCCTGTGCCAAAAAGAAAGCTAGGCAGCAGTTGTATTTTCCACACACAATACTGTCTAAAATGTTGACAGCTGCTCATTTCTGCTAAGCCTGTTTGCTAGAAGGAAGGCAAACCAAATTAAATTTTACACTTTTTTCCTTAAGCAGAGAACTGCTTTTGCACAGCGTTTAATGTCATGCAGATAGGGAAGGCACAGTCAACAGTTATTTATGTAATAAAATGTTGGCTGCAACATTTCAAAGATAGACTACAGCATGCATACCATACTAGCTGCCAGCAATTTCTTCAACAACATATCTTACAAGCCTGACACATGAAACATAACAAACAGATGTACTGTATTTTGCATTTAACCCCATTCAGGTGAATTACTGAACGTCCCTATTTGCACATAGTTTGGTAATGAGCACCAGTGGACACTGCTACTTCACATGTCAAAGTTGAATTCCTGCCATTCAAATTAGACGTGCACACACACACACACACACACACACACACACACACACACACACACACACACACACACACACACACACACACACACACTTTGTCATCATCCACAAAAATCATTATCTTGTTGATGCGCATTGTGAAGCGGTGTATAACATGTTTAACTCTAGTTACTGGGCTGTAATACTCTCACATATGGTAATGCATTCATTAACATAAGAGAAGGGCAGTGGCATGTGTGCTTCACTGAACACATACTTTCTGATATTAATGTGTGCCAGCAGCAATGGACTTCCAAATGATATAGGAGGACATGGGCCATTGTCAAACAGAGTGTAACTGTAATGTTACATTTGATATGGGTTTATAGTGACACTGGACATTGGACATCCATGATCATATCCCATTGATATTGTCAGTAATCTGTATTAATGTGGACATACCTTCATCTGAATGTGAAGACACACAACTCCATCATTGCACTACTGCTGCTTACAAAGTGGGCGTTTCTGTGTGTGTTTCTGTATGTGTGTGTGTGTGTGTGTGTGTGTGTGTGTGTGTAGATACATGCCTGACTCACTTCTGCAGTATGCATTCTTGATAGCTTCTTTCACCTAGTTTGCCAGGATGTATTTATATATACTTTTGCAAACTGAGCTCACAGAATCATCACAAATCCTGGCCTTGCACCCAAGTTTCATGACAACATATTGTATCTGCAACACTATGTTTATGTCACGCTCTATAAAGTGCACTCTGACATTTTTAAAATCAGATGTCTGTGGTGGCAAGCACGTTAAGTACTGTGTTCTGTAGCTTATGTAATATGAGAATTAGGCATTCTAATTTTGCAGCAGTCAACGTGTGTGTGGTGTGTGTGTGTGTGTGTGTGTGTGTGTGTGTGTGTGTGTGTGTGTGTGTGTGTGTGTGTGTGTGTGTGTATGTGTGTGTGTGTGTGTGTGTGTCTATGTTTGACAGAGAGTGTGTGTGCGTTGTCAGAAGAACATGAGTGCAGGTCTTGCCACACTCAGTAAAGTAGTATTCATAAGATAGTTTTAGACTGCTACATGATGCCATGGCAATTTCATACAGTTCTCATCCACTTCTCAGCATACATAGATGATATCATAAATCAAATACTGCATCCTGGCAACCCCTCATCTCCTAATCCCTGCCCAACAAATACACCCCAAGAAACTGCTTCCATCTTCAATTCCTACTTCATTGCATCCATTAATAAGATGATAAGTCCTGACTCCTCTAATTCTAACACTATAAATCCTCCCGACCCCTCCCCAGTCCAAATTCTACTAACATATTTTTCCTTAAACCTCTACCTGTCAGCTACGTTAAATGACTACTTTGCAAACTAAAACCCTCTTCTACATCTGCTGATAACATACCTCCCTACTTTCTTCAGGCAGCAGAAGACTCTCTAGCCTCCCTCACAGTCTCTATTCTGATTAACCGTTCTGTCTCTGAATCAAACGTTCCCTCTGTTTGGAAATAATTCTATACTCTACCCATATATAAAGGAGGTAACTCCATAGAAGTCTCCAATTTCAGACCTATAGCTATCCTGTCACCTCTCTCAAAAATATTAGAAAAAAAATTAGAAAAATGCATACATAATCAAGTTATGGAACACTTACTTCAGGAAAATCTGCTCACCCCCACACAACACAGCTTTTGTTCAAAACATAGCACCACTACTGCCCTCCTATCCTTCATCAATACTATTTCTCTGACCAGAGATAACAATAAACTAGTCTCATGCATATTCCTAGAGCTCTCTAAAGCATTTGATACAGTCTCTCACTCCCTTCTTCTGACAAACTGACTAACCATAACCTCTCCACCACTACCTTTGCCTGTTTTTTTAGTTATCTTACAGATCAACTGCAATCAGTAAAATGGCTCTCTACTCTGTGATGTACAATGGATGTAATGAAGTGAAACTGGTAAAGTTGTATGACTGTGTTAACATTTCCACTGTGTTGCATATGATTTAGAGCAAACATTTTATTTGGAGGTGATGTACAGTCTGATGTCAAATTGTAGCATAGGTACAGCTGTAGTGTGACTGCACTGCGTCACAGATGTACCACTGCATCACATCAGTATTACCACCTGACAATTTGCATGAACATATATGGACGGATGGATGTCAATATTTCATGGCAGAATAACATTTTCACTGGCAATATCAGGGGAACAGTGATCATTTGACCAAGTGGCACATGTTGAGTGTAGACATGTACTTATACAGGGTACTCTATGTAGTGTTTGTTATGTGTACGATATCACAGTTACAGTTTCCATGCTCATTGACACTTGACTTTGCACTGCTGTACTTTCTGTGCACATAGGTTCATAGATTGGTACTAGGTTATCGGCCCTAGGGCCTATACAAGCCTAGCCATAACAATTCCCTGGCTATTTCTTCCCACACTATTTACTTCCCTGGACCCCTGTCTAGCAGGGTGACTGATGTCATCCCCAGGGTGAATTTCCTTTCTCCCATCCAATTGTCAAGGTTCCTTTTGAAGAGGGCCAAAGAGGCACTCTGCTTGACATATATGGGCAATCTATTCCAGAGTCTGGGGAGTCTATGGGTCAAGAACCTATCGCTCCAGCATGTTTTGTTTATTGTGATGACAAGGTTTAGATCCCTGGAGTGTGTGGCTCTGAGGGATTGGGATTTCTTTAAGTGGAGCATGTCCAACAGCTCTGGGTTTGACATTGCCTTGTATGTTAAGCAGAGATTGCCTCTGAGTAGATGAAATGTAACAGAGTATAGCTGGAGTTTTTTAAGGTGGTCAGCATAGGGCATCTGCTTTAGGCCTGTGATTCTTTTAGTGAAGTATTTCTGAGGGCTTTCTAGTTGTTGCAGATGTCTTGAGAGGTACATACCAAACAGGGCTTTGTATTCTATAATGGGTCTAATGAGGGATGAGTATAGTGGGACAATGACCTCCTTTTTCCTGGATGAAAAGCCCTTAGTAATGAGGTGTGCCACATAGAAGGATTTCCTTACTTTTGTGGCAATGTGGGTATTGAAGGTGAGACCACTGTCCACCAGTGTCCCTAAGTCTCTTATCACACTTTCGGTGTTTAGTGTACTGCCACCTATGTGGTAATTCATAGGTGCATGTTTTTTCTCAAACTATACATTTTTTGGCATTGAGCTTGAGCCCATGGCTCTGGCACCATGCATCTGTTTCTGTAAGACCGTTTTGTAGAGTATCCACATCATTTAAGGATTCAATAATGGCTCCCAGTTTGCAGTCATCTGCGAACTTTGTTAGCCAGAGTCCCTTAGTGTTGGCCTGTACTTCAGAGAAGTAGATGTCAAAGAAGAGCGGTCCCAGGACTGAACCCTGAGGTACTCCACTTGTCACTTGTCTGGAGCTGGATTTGGAGTTGGCTACTTTTACATGGGCATAGTTGATGCACTGCCATCAGTTTTACATACTGCTGTACCGTTAATTATAATGAATCACTTTCTAATTCGCACATCAATTGCAGAAGCTTCAGACAATATCCATTGGTATTAAAGGTGGGAGATGCATGCAATACACAGCTGTGTGCAGGGAATCCACTCATAATACTGTGTTGTTTGTAAGTGTTGTTATCCATATGGCCAATAGCTATGTCAGCCAGGGATGCTTTAGTCAGGTTTATCACATTTGGCACCAGTAAGCTCCCACACATCTTGTCAGCCATATAGAACTATTCCTTAGAATACATACCCATTAGGATTTGACAGTGCAGACTTCCCTTCAAGCTCTTGTACTAGATGCTTGTGTGACACATCTTTCTGTGTTGCAGCCAGTAAATACACAGCGCAGTGACAACATTGATGGCATAGGTTTAATTCTTGCATGTATCGATTGAGACTTATTTGCCATGCAAACCTCAGATCTGGCCAGGATTGTCACTGATTTTAACTCCAGGTTTAACCCTTCCAAAAAGTGGGCACTTTTGTGGAAGAGGTGGTGAATTCCCCTTATAGCATATTGACAATCATTACAGTTGTACATGTCTGTTCATGCAGAACATGTATAGTTATACCCACATATTCTGTGAATGCCACAGATTAGTGGTTTTATTATTTTAAAAGTGCCCCTGACTGGGCCTATTTCTGTCTACATTTGTCCAAGAGGCTGTTGCTATGTGTCCATGATTGGTTGAGAGGTATGCTGACATGTCAATCATAAGTCATTTTGCAGATCTTCACACTATGCACATGGCCCCTATTGGATATACCATCCTTACAAATGTCCTTTCCAGTGAGCATGTCGATTTTGTTTACATCACAGCCATTCATCTCCACTGACATGGGACCATCACATATATACTGTCACAAGTGATGATATAATATACTCACACAGGAGGTGCAGACAGCAGTACGTAATATGCTGTCTACATGTGTTTCTTGTAATGGTACTGACTTGTCTTGCGAGTGTATATACACTGATATATCCTGTTTTGGGGACATTGCCATATTTAGCTCTCCTTCTTCCTCTTTCCTCATTCCTATCATTCATGTCTGTTCTCATTTTCATCAGCACACTTTCCCCGGCTAGTGTATGTTTCTTTGTATTTGCCCTTGCTGTCTGCATTATTTCATTCTGCAAATAATTGTTGTAGTGTACATTGCACTCAGTGCACTTTTCTTTACTGTGTTAATACTGCTGTTATTGCAGTATTTTTACCTCTGGTAGTCATTGTGGTTGTCGGCACAATCTCGCCAAGCAGGTTTGCTTGTAAACACATTGAGTACTTCTTGTTTCTGTGCCTGTGCTGCTCTGCATGGTTTCCTAGTGGCAGCTCTGTCACCGGCCATGAAACCGTTCTAGTGTACGTGCAAGCATGATGAGCAGCATCGATATGCAGTTAGCGCTGCTGCTCACTGCCCTAACGTGTAAACTCTGTGCAGGCTTCACGCAAAGCCTACACAGTGTTTATTGAATTCCCAGAATGAACTGCCCCAAAAAGAAGAAATTATGCAACCTTCAACATGCCAGAGTCTCAAATAAGCAGGATATGGCTATTAGAACTGCAGGGCAAAAACCTGAAATAGCTGGGCAAGTCTCTGTTGTTCACCTTTTCAACACACACTGAGCATTGAGAAGTGTGCTTCCCATCAAAATGTAAGCAGATGGATTCTGTAGCAGCCACCTATTTTTGTGATTTATAAAGAAAAGAATTATAAAATTATAAAATATTGTGAATATAATCCATCTCAGTATGAGGTTAGAGAATAAAAATCAGTTTTATACAATATCTATGACAAAGACGTACTTTGCAGCAGAAAAAATATTGCAAACGTTTTTAGTAAAATCAGATGCAAGTGGTACAAGCATTATTTGGCATTAATCCAGAATATGATAATCGATAATCTGGAGGAGGTGTATCCCTGTAAAGCATAAATAGATTTAAAATTCACCCTAAAGCAGTCTGCATTAACTCAGCAGTCATTCCAACAAATTTTTTCAACATTATATCTTCCCCTACTGCCCTAGCTATAACTATCCAATGTCTGCAATGAAAATGACCGTTATGCTACCAGCAAAGAAATTCTGCTATATATCGTCCGGGACAGCATAATACAATGCAGGATAATGTACATTCCAAGCATCATAATCCTCATGATAAACATGTTTAAAATAATAACAAAGGTGCTGTGCTGGGAATGATTTCAAAAAGTCAGTTGAACTGGTGCGTTTGTACATATGGTAGAAGCTGCCACTTTTACTGTAGTAATCAAAAGGTGTTTCTATTCCTCCCACAGGCAGGGTATGTGAGAGAGAGAGAGAGAGAGAGAGAGAGAGAGAGAGAGAGAGAGAGAGAGAGAGAGAGAGAGAGAGAGAGAGAGAGAGAGAGAGAGAGAGAGAGAGAGAGAGAGAGAGAGAGAGAGAGAGAGAGACTCCTAGCTCTGCTAAATAAAGTGATTTTACCTGGACTAATCATTTGTACTCCATTTCTTGTTAATCCTTTCACACTTTGGATGCCAGACCAGACTTGAGCTTTCTGGATTAGCTCTGTTTTTTAATACCATTGAGGGGTTAAGTATCAAACCAAATACCAGATTTTTAGGGGACTTCAAAATCACAAGCAATGACTTGCACAATTGCACCTCTAAAAATGGATATACTCAGTGTTTCCTAGACTTCATTAATACCAAGGCATTGGTGTAAGTTTACAACTAATCACTCAAGCTTCTAATATCCTTGACCTAGTCCTTGTCAACCTAGCCCCCACCTGTATCCCATCATGCATCTCCTTATCGTTGATTAAATCTGACCATAAATCAGTCATCTTTCTGTCAGTGGTAGTAACCCACAGCCAAATGAGACCACCTTTTTGGTGCTTCTTCATGGCGTATCTAATTCAGCTCTCAGAATACCTATGCAAAATTTCTGACAACCCCATGCAGATAGACCCAGGTCAAAGGACTACCACATTAACCTCCAATTTTTACCCAAACTTAAACACCTGCATAGAAAGCTATGTATCTATCTACCTTAAATATAAGGGTAGATTCAGGAATAAAATTCTGTGGTAGAGCTCCGGCATTAATAAACTATATAACAAAATAAGGAAAATAATGAGCGGTGGTAAGAACCAACCCCCCCCCCCCCACTCCCATTCTCCTATCCTAAGACCATACTGAAACATACCAGCAAGGAACTTAACAGTAATATTACAAAATGGAATGCAGTGTATGAACTTATGGTCACTACAGTTAACAAAGTAAGCTACAGATCTTTATTTATGTCAGGAAAATTAAGGAATAATGTCCAACAATGCACTGAGCTCATCAACAATAATATCACACATTCTAAGAATATAGCCAATATATTAGCACATGAACTTAGAGCTAACTTTATCCCACCTACCCACACTGTTGTGCCAACTATCCCTAAAAATGTAGCTTTCCCTGAAATCACCTTGGAACAAGTCTGAGAAACCCTGAAAAAGGTTTAAAAACAATACTTCTGTGAGAGCAGATAACATATTAGGCTGAAATGTTCGGTTTGATAGGTAAGCACTATCCAAGTCTATACTTAAACTGTTCATTCTTAGCCTGTCTATAAGCTTTTTGTATGATGCCTGGAGAACAGCTGCTGTGACTGTTACAGGCCCATCATCCTCATCAGCTGCCTAAGCAAAGCCATAGAGCATATCATAGAAGAACTCATTTATGTCATCTTAGGCAACAACTGCTATAGAACCCACACAGTTTTTTTTGTAGGTAGGTCCTTTCTTTTGAACCTAGTAAATGTCTTTGAAAAGGTTACAGAAGTTGTGGATGTTGGTCATTTCATGCGCATTGCTTATCTTGACCTGGCCAAGCCTTTTGGCATTATTTTCCATGCTAGTATTATTGAAAAACTATACAAATGTAATGTAAATCCCTATTTTGTTTACCTCAAATTGACCATCAGACAAATCACAAGTTGTGGAAGTTGCTTGTATCCTCTCAGAATGTAAAGTTATAAGTAGTGGGATACTGCAATGATCAATGCTAGGACCTCTCTGTTTGTTTCCAGATAGTCAAGCCAATATCCCTAAATTATGGTTGGCCAAGAATGCTGATAACTGCAGTTTGGACATGGTTTCTGCTCCTTCACTGATACTAAACTACTCTAACAAGGGCAGATATATGCACATAACTGGTGTACTGAAAATGGTCTCAAGATAATTATAGAAAAAAAAAATGCCAGCATAGTAGCTTTTGCCAAAAAAGCTGATTCCCACCTCATATGTTATAAATGGTACTCCACTTCAGACAGAAATGGTCATAGGAAACTGAGGTACTTATGTGGAAAACCCTCTCTCATTTGATCATCAAGTTTCCAGAATAGTCAGGCAATCCTTGTATCTGAGTAAGTTAATTTCTAAGGATATCTTCAAAAATCCAAAGATGCCAACGTATTATTGTACTTTTCCCTTATCAGACCTCATCATCAAATGCAATGAGCTCTTTGGTATGTACAAATTGAAGCATATTGCTCAACTGGAAAGGCACCACCAGTCTTTAGCCATGGAAATTAAAGGCCTTAAATCCATATACTATCTTGATTGGCTAGCACAGCTTTCCTTATACATAGTAGCCCAACAGTTGCACTGAGTTGACCCATGCCTCACTTTTTGAGCCACAAAAGACAAATCCTATCTGACCTCCTATTTTTTTCACAAAACCAATGTATCTACAAATAGCCATACAAAGGACTTGACTTGACAGCAGTAAACTAACAAGACTTGCTGGAAGGATACGTTCCAAACTCAGTCGACTCCAAATCTATGGAATAAGTAACCAGTGAAGGCCAGGCAAAGTACTACACTGTCTACCTATGGCCAGTCTTGATGATTAGATGGGCAGAAACAAAGTTACACTAGAGTTGTCATGTACGGCCCTACTCAATTTGGGATGTTGGCACCTACTACTTGCTCATAAAGGATGTCAAAAACTTTTAAGAATGTCTACTTAAATGTGTGTCTACACCTAGGTATTTTATGGTTCCTATACTTGTATGTTACTCTCTAGACTACCATTAAAGAGATATTTACTGACTGGTGTATCTCCTTTTGGACCAGTGCTATGAAGTAAAGCAGTTAGAAGCATCTGTATACCATTTGAAGGTTGTGTGTTTAATAGAGAGGTTCAATAAAACACTGAAATCTATATTAAGAAAAATAGCTGATGCAACTATAAAGAACTGGGACCATTTGTTATCCCACTTGCTGTTTGTGATGAGAATTATCATAAGCTTCAACTAGGTTAAACTTGTATGAACTCTAGTATGATATACATCTCAGAATCTTTCTAGATATTACTTAACAGATATGGCAGTAAGAGACTACACCATTTAAAATAGTGATGGAACACTATGTTTATAAGATAATCTAAAGGTGGTCATGCCCATAATAAATGAGCACAGAAAACCCAGAAGATGTAAGAACAACTCTATAACAAGACTATTAGACTTACAGAATGTAACCCGGGGGACCAGATATTAGTATTAGTACCTGCGAGAACCACATATGGTCAAATAGGGCCCCTGAGCAGGGTAATGGATCAGTCCCACCACCCTCTCAGCCATTGAGTGTTCCATTATTTGGCTGTCTGTCTCCAATTAACATATACACTGTTCAAACCTGTCACAGTATTTGTAGTATTTTGTTCTTTACTTCTACAATGATTAAAGATATTTTAATTTAAAACTTGTATTTTTATTTTTTTTAGCACAGACACTGATAGCCATCTACTTGGCAACAGTAAACTTTTATGTCCCTGAAACTCACATTCATTGATATTGCATTGAAACCCACATTCACTGAAAATGTATTTGGCCAGTGGTATATTAAGTGTACCTTTGGTCTGTTTTCAACCAGGACACAATTGTAGGACCATGCTTAAATGCATATATTATTTGATTCGCTTTCCTGATCATATTAAATTATATTCCTTGTCTAATACAGTCAGACTTATTAGAGTGTGTTTTAAATTTGCAGTTTTTAATTTTTTTCCAGTAAGCAGTGAAAGAAAATGTATGAACCTATAATGACAAAACTATCCATTTCAGAATCTTTCAACCATATGAGGCCACTCAAACTGTTATCACTATAATCCACCAGTATCAGTCAGTGTACAATTCAGAAGAATAATCATCTTAATAATTCCACATTAAAGAGATTTATACTAATGCAGAGATTGCAGATGGCAAACAACTTTGCATTCTGTACTTCATTTACAAGTGTTTTCTGCTGCTATTGAAGAATAAACTGCTTATGTTACATTAAGAAAATTGCTATGCTGGTGATATGAAATAGGAAATGGCCAGCAAATTGACAACAGCCTCATAGTTAAGAAACATCTCATTAAAAGATGAACTACTTAGGAGTGCAGCATCACTCCAATGCCGCAATGCAGTGTTAACAATTGATCTACCTGGTGTGGAAATAGAATCTACAGCCTTGTGCACCAAAAGCAAATGTGCTACCTGTTGCATCCTTGACACTGGCAATGAACAACACAACCATGAAACGCTATGACTGACATTGACAGACTGTAATCTTTAGTGATTTACAAAAAAAATAATAAAATAAAATTAAAGGAGACTTGGCAGTTGGTATGGAGTTTTGAGGCACTTGCTTCTCAATAATTAAGGTTGAGGGCTTGACTTTGAGCAAAGTCACTTAACTAGGCAGTGCCTCTAACTGGGCATTTTCAGACACACACACACACACACACACACACACACACACACACACACACACACACACACACACACACACACACACACACACACACACACCTGTATATAGAATCTCTTGTTGCACTCAATGTGGGGAATGGATCTATTGCACCTGAGGAACAGTTTCTTTGCAATGATGCTGCAATCTCCACTGCTGTTCCTTGCTGTAAATTCTATAATCCCCCATGAATGTTAGCATATATTACAAATTAATTGTGTTTTTCTGTCTATACTTCCAATATGACAGTGAAAGGTGTGCTCAAAATCTCTTGTGTGAATGTTGGCCTAATGCTAGCTTTTCTGGGGCTGTGTTGTCTTAGATAAAATGACTCACAACAGGTTGTTTTGGGTTTACTGAAGGGAATTTTTGTTTATTGTTTATGGTGAAGTGGACCCCCACAGCCAACACAGGCCCTAGGCAGCTGCCTAGGTCACCTAGTGCCAAATCCAGTTCTGGTACCTCCCATGATGCATATATGCCTGGCTTCATGGCAAGGCCCCCTAGAGGTGACTGAAAGGCTAAACAGAGACAACTACAAGACTAGATGACTATGAAACAGAAAGATAAAACAAATTGTTAACATTACTGTACATTGTATTATACAATACAATACAATTGTATTGTATTTGGATGGTGTGGTGGTGCAGTGGTGCAGCGGTAGCATTGTCACCTCGCAGCAAGAGGTTTTCCGGTTCAATTCTCAGCTGGGGAGTCTTCTGCGTGGAGTCTGCATGTCCTCCCTGCATTCATGTGGGTTTCCTCTGCGTGTTCTGGTTTCATCCCATGGTACAAAGACATGTATCTGGACCATTTCTCCCTGGGCCTCCACTGAAAATTGGCTTCATTTGAAGTCAGACTTTCCCAGTAAACAAATGTTAAATAAATAAATAAATGAATAATTGTACTGAAGACATGGAGTAGAAAGTTCTGTCGTTAACTTGCAAGCTCAAATTCATACAAAAGAGATCAGAGAATCTCTATTTGGTGTACAATTAGAGGAATCCTTATCAAAAGTAACAAAAAAGGAAATAAGAGAAATTATATTAAAAACACAAGAGTGTGCTCAGCAACTAAACTGATAGACCACATCACAGACAGAGAACACCTGGAATGAAGGTTAGACAGAGACCTTGCAGAATACTATAAACAATTAACAAAAGAAGCTCAAAAGTTGTTCATATTAGGAGTAACAGAAGAAGAGTGAATGTAGCAGCCCCAGTAGTAGTAGTTCGTATGCCTAATGGAAGTGTCAGATTCTGTAACTACATTAGAAATCTGAGCAGCATTTCAAAGTTTGATAGCTAACTATTTTCCCAGAATTGACACACTGATAATAGAGACTAGAAAAAAATCAAAATACTTACTACCACCAGACTTGACAAAGAAGTAGTGGCAGGTACTGCTTTCCCAACCCCCTGAGGGATTGTTTTACTACACAGTGCTACCATTTGGTCTACATTGAGTTCCAGCCACCTTTCAAGGACTCATGAATAAAGAAATATAGTCTCACTCGCAATTTACTGGCATACCTGGATAATGTGGCCATTCAGTCAGAGTAATATGAATCTGACATGCCAAATGGTAAGCTGTGTTAGAATCCATACCAAAGGTATACTTGACTATGAATGTTAAAGAGACTAAACTGGGCATGGTAGAAGCCAAGTGTATGGTATACCTGAGAGGAAGAGTATAGTTTATAGTAGCTACTAAAAAAATAGAGGTGATAAAAAATGGCCTTTGCCCTTCAGTAAAATACAGGTGAAGGCTTTCCTTGGAATAACAGAGTACTACAGGAAATTTCTATCTAAATTTGCAACTACTGCCTGCCTTTTGACAGATCTCACAAAAGGAAAACTTCCTATCAAAGTACAATGGTCTCTTGAGTCAAACAGAGCATTTACTGAAATGAAAGGACTGTTATTTTCTGAACTACTGTTAATGTTCCCTGATTATATGAAGGAATTTATTTTATATGCAGATGTAACATAAGTAGGTTTTAGAGTTATATTATCCGTGGATATATACAGCAAGGAGCAACTTACATGCTACATAAGTCAAAGGAACGTAAGGCTGAATAAAGTATTCATCCATCAAAAGGGAATACATGGCTTGAATGTAGGCTTTTTATTCTTCTGTGCATTTCCTTTTAGTATGGTACTTTAAGTTAGGAAAAGATCATGCTCAAATGCAATGGCTGGGTAAACAACAGGATGGCAATATGTTATGCTGCTGGGCACCATCTTTATAATCCTTCCAGTAAATTGTCAGTTGTAAACCCAGGTTACCTAACAGCAATGTTAATGGTTTGTCCATATCTTACAACCCATCTGCACAAATCCAAAACAGGTCACAGGGCAGTGGTAACATCATATTGGTAAAAATGTGAGGTATGCCATTAAATGTGTCTTGTGTTTTAATCTCACAAAAACTGGTTAATCAATTATTTGTATTAGATAATGAATGTCAATTAGTCCTCTATAAAAGGTTGAAACATGAATTCATTAAAAAAGCAAGAAGATAGTTTTGCAGTTGGGAGGATCACTGTGGAACAGGGGCTCTCAAAAAGATTTGTGCTTCCTGGAGTTGACTGGCCCATTCATGGCCTTTGACAGATCTAACTTGAAAATAAAAGAGGTGAAGATTTAAGTGTTGAGCTGGAGCTGAAGTCCAGCTGAGGCCTGCAGCTGTGGACATTATTTTGTAGCCTATTGCTAGAAGGACAGTGGAATTGAGTTGTGCGTCACAGAGCTTG